>NW_028145758.1:1622500-1775000 GCF_977016875.1 Pavona decussata
GCTTATCCCCTACCTGGAATTCAGGTGATGAACGAGCGTGCAGATCAGATGATCTTGTTGAAATGTTGGAATATTTGGGCTTTTTCATGGGACAGTTGTACTCCGCTCTCCGGAAAGGACTTGCTTTGATTGCCGCCATATCTTAAACCTGAGAGTGAAGATCATCCATAAATGTATGTGCTTCCGTGGGACGTGCCTCGACAGTCAATGTTCGCCGATATCTATCAGTAGCCGTCAAATGTACGTTTTGTGAAGGGGCTTTGACTGGTTGAACGCTGTGCTTCGTTTGTCAGCTCTATGAAAACTGAAAAATAAAGGCTCAGTGTTTTCGAAGCATTTATATAAGTCACTATAGAAGCAAAGTACCCCTCGGCATCGAGTGAAGGATGACCAAGGAGCTGTCACAACCTGGGCCGGTTTAAGCTTCTTCTTCTTCTTCTTCTTCTTTTTTTTTTTTGTCAAGTTATACGCCTAACATAATTCAATCGCCCTCAAATCTTTTACCTCTAACGCATTCTGAAGCCGTGTTTTTAGCCTTGTTTCTTTATCTCATGCAATGGAAGTATAATAAATTTTTCATATGTTTCCTGCCCCGTCCTAACAAAAAAAACATTTTTTTAGTTTCTTTTGTTCTTTTGTGCCTTGAAAATATTGCTAAAACTGACAATGGTTTGTTTTCCACTTAAGACAATCACTTAATATATTTCTCCTGTTGTTCCAGGAGATTTCCTGCACAAACTAGTAATCAGTTTGGGAAACAGAACGTAAAAAATAACCACTATGAACCAACTTTTGTTGAGGAAACACGAACTTTGACGACATTTTTCAACATATCATTCTGATTAGTTAACGTCATATTCCTTAATTTTTCATGGTTTTTAGTAAAAGAAACAGAAAATATTTTTTCCACTTTCTATAGAATTAATGAACACGCCAACATATTGCGTTCAATTTTTCACGATTTTTAATAAAAGGAACAGAAAACAAATCTATTTTTCACGTACGCGTTCTATAAAATTAATGGACATTCCAAGGTATTGACAGGCCCGCAGCAGGAGGGGCTTGAGCCCCCCCCAAGAATTTTTGGAAGTTAAAAAAAAATGTGCCAAAAAATATAAAATTTAAACAAATCAGGCCGTCGATAAAACCCGGAACTTGGAACATTTCGGAACACGAAAAAAATAAAATAAAATAAAAAATTAAGATACAAAAAGAAAAAAATGAAATAAAATAAAAATAAAGGAAAAAATAAATCAAAGGCTCCTGTGAGCCAACTCGTGAATGCAGATGACACATAGCAATTAAAATTTAGACGGCTACGGGAACTTCCTTGAAAGCTAAAAGAAATTATATGTTTGCCCGATTATGTAACGAAAAATGACCATTCTTGTACTATAAAAATGAGTGTCAAACTATTCTCTACAGATCGAATAAGATTATTCTGATGCGCCGATTAAAAAAAAAACACGTGTTTTTTTTTTATTCAAAGTTCATAGAAGCACGCCATGTGCAGCTACGTCATGCAAATTCGTGTCCAATAGTCCGGGGCTACTGGATTTTGCGATCGGGCTAGTGGATTCTAACCATCACTTGCCCGATGGGCAAGTGAAGTTTTTTGCGGAATTAAAATTACAAAATTTATTATACTGTAGGGCAAGCCGATCTCACAAAGGGAAATATGTTCAACAAACTATCGCATTACATTTCATGCCCCACATAAATGCGTGAAATTTTTCCTTTGGAGTTCAGTCCACGCAATCCTCAAGTAAAAATAATGAACTATAACAAGCTCTTGCTAAATAGGAATTATTTATCGACCGCGTCCTTTTGCTTTCCCATAAATTACTAGTTGTAAATTTCGAAAATGAAACATTTTTTCTCTTTGAAACCTCTATGAAAGCTGACAAGATCTTAAAGTGTTCATTTCACCAGAAATTTGCATAATTTTGTTTACGACGTCAATGATGCGTGACATGGCACGTTCCGCTTTCTCGTGAAAACTGACAAATTAAATTATTTTTTAATTAAATTATTTCTAAATTAAATTATTTTTAATTCTTAAAAGAAACCACACTTTGTAGAAAAAACGAAAAAAACCTATAACTTTGCTCAGATTCAACGAAAAATCTCCATTCTTACACTAAAATGATTGTCAAATTATTCTCTACAGAATGAATGAGAGAATTCTGACGCGTCGTGAAAAAAATTTTCGCGTTTTTTTTTTCACTAATTGAGTTTACGACCCCTGACTTTCTGAAAAACTGAAAAAACTTGTAACTTTGCTCAGATTGAACGAAAAATCTCCATTCTTGCACTAAATGATCGTCAAATTATTCTCTACATATTGAATAAGAATTTCCTGATGCGCCGTGAACAATAAATGTTCGCGTGTTTTTTCCACTAATTGAATTTAAAACTCATTCACTGCGCACGCCCGAACGTTAACGACAAAACCGACCAACCAACCAACCAAGTCAACAGTCAGCTATCGCTATAACTCGTTCATTGCGCTACGCGCATTTACGAGTTAAAAAAGCGTGTGTATATTTAATGAAATTACATTGTATCCGAAAGAAATTCATATAAAAAGAAGTATGGAGTAGGTGGGACGGTAGGATAAACGTGGTGTTGTAACTGACCACACTGAATAAAGGCACAAGTACTTTCCCGCCATTTGCCGCAAGTGTTTATCGTCCGCTGCGCCAGAAAAGGATCATTTCCAGCTCGGCTGGAATACGCGAATGAGCACGGAACACCCTCAGGCGTTTCTCCATCGTATTTTCTCCTTTCGTTTTGCACGAAATCCCTGTTTCAAAACCAATTGTTCGGTAAAATGGAAAAGAGTTTTGTAGCTCCAAACCAACCAAGGTATCGTATTTTCTTTAGCCGCAAATGACCGTTAGCTTGTGGTTAAGACACAAAAACAGTCAGGCGTCTTTCACTGAGAAATAATAATGGCTATACACCTACATCTTGCCACCGGGGGCAGCGCGCTTCTTGAAACTCTTGCCTAATTTCAGACCAAAATATGTGATTTTTCCTACTTATTTAAGACACAACCTTCTTGTCGATTGCATACCATCCAAATTCTCCAAATAATCATGTTAACCCTCTACAAACATACAAGAAGCTAAATTGGTTCAAAGACCGATATGAATATGTCAAGCATCTGAGTAAGACTTCGTTAGGCCTTCCAACTCCATTTTCCTCGTGAAAATTATAACCAATTCCAGACCAGCCTCACCCTATTCAGCAAAAAGTGGTCAAAATCTATGCACTACTTCAACTGATTTCAGAACGTACCTTTGCTAGAATGCACACCGTTTGTGTAGTTTCAAACCACCTAAAATACAGTTTAACCCGTAGCTAACTGCTCACTTATAGTTGAGACACAGGACCACCAATGCTTCTTTTACTGGCAAATTAAAGGGGAAGTATCACGAAAATTTGCTGTCATCTCAAAACCCAAAAATGTTTGACTGTCAGCAGAAACAACGAAATAATTGTCAAGTTTGTAAAAATTATCACCCCAGTGCAATAAAACCGACAATTAGTGCCTCTGGCCAGAGACAGGGTAGGCCAGTTTGGATTTAAACTTGAAAAATATTAGGCTAATGTTTTTCAAGTTGTTTTTCATTTTTGTTTCCAAAATGCGCTAGAAGAGATCACGAGTTGTTTCTTTCCTTTCGTCATTCTAGAATTATTTGGCAGGTGATTGAAGGTCTTATTTCATCATTTTTAACAAAAGATCTCAAAAACCCCATGATACTTCCCCTTTAAGGCTGCACCTGCATGTCATTAATTCTTTTTATTTAATTGGTTTCTTGATTAATTCGCTCTAATTGCTTTCAGATAGCGCCTTACAAATAAACTTTTCAAGCGGCAAATTTTGTTTTAAAACATCTCTTCTAGTGAAGACCTTAGCTGATAATATATATCGCGAAATTTCGCTCTGCATGCAAACGTCGTCTTTAGGACGACATTTAATTCCAATCATTTAAGTTAAAGTGGGTGGCTCCCTAAGTTCCTCATAAACCAAATTGTTCACAAAATAGGTTTTGCTTCAAATTTTGCATGTGAATTACACTTTGTCCGGTTACTTTAGAAAATACAATTGCCATTTTAGCCTTAAACGCTTTCTTCCTCTGTTTCCAGCGGGGTCCCTTCGTTGGCAAAAATTGAATTTTTTGTAGTGAAAAAAACAATGCAAAATTTCAAAAATTTTGATAACTTCTCACAACACTAAAAAAATTGCTCCAAGACCAAATACTACGATTCGTGAATTATAATATAATCACAAGACGTCCTTATATTAAAATGTTATTGATATTTTTACATAATTGTTTCAAGTAATAAAAACAGCACTTGAACTTTTTCTCAACCAACCCTCGCAGCCTGTAAAAAAAGGAAAAATGGGTGCACAAAAATGCATGTAAACCCATAGTGAGACATCCTACAGCAATGCCCTTGTGGTTATGAAAAGATAAAGACTTCTTATCATAAAATAAAATCGTGCGGCCAGATGGTTTCAAGACCCTGGTGCTGCTTCCAAATACTAGCATTTCTCTATTATGCAAAATAGGAGCTTCAACCTTCGCACGAACCTCACCAGGAAGTATGACTTGAAAAACGCTCTCTAAGATAAAGAAAAACACTGAAATAGTTTCACAATACAGTACACTGCAATTTTATGTTGCTACTCACGTAAATAGCTTTATGACTCCTCTCTGTGAGGAATATTAAGTTAGGTGGATTCTGATTGCCAAAAGCCAAGCGCTTCAAAAAACCTCGGAAGCAAAATACAAACTCGCTTCGCTTTGAGATAAAAAAAATTGGCCATTGTTCATGGCCGCTATTTTTTTAAAAGTACAAAACTTAAGATAATAACTTACAAATGATGAGGGAACACTAAGGAATTCAAAGCTCTACCAAAGATGATGGCTTCGCTTTGAGATGAAAAAATATTTTTTATTTGGTTCCAAGGTAGATTTGTACCCAAGCCCTCTTCCCCAGAGGGCATGTAGCATAATACTGCTCCCCACATGCTTCTTTACCTTCACAGTGAGTAATTTTTGTATTTAATGATTGTTTCTGGTGCCTGACTATCTGGTGCCCGTGGCGCAACGATTTTAACAGCTAGTTACTTTGGGCCACCAAAGAAGAATACGCAAATGAGCACAGAACACCCTCAGGCGTTTCTCCATCGTATTTTCTCCTTTCATTTTGCGCGAAATCCCTGTTTCAAAACCAATTTTTCCTACCTTGAATCAGAAATAAGAACCAAAATGGATCGAAATCAACCAATCTCAAGCCATAAAAGCTGTTGAAATAAACGACTTGTTTTCTAAAACGTCCGCTCATTGATAGCAATATGTATGTCCTCTCAAGAGCCACAGAAAAAGGAAGTCTGCTACAGTTGGATTCTTGCTGCTCGATCCCAAATTTAAAAGTAGAAAGAAAAACTTGTTGTTGTTTGTTTACGTCCTCCTTTAAACGTGGAATTACTAAGGAAATTTCACGTGGTAGTCAGCGTAAAAGAAATGTACCAAAAAGTGTGATGCAGGTGTAAAGTTGTTGTTTTACTTAATAAATCTACTGCTTCAGTTTTATGTTCTCGTTGCATCTTAAACTTCCTAATTGGTCTGTGTTTTAAGTGACGGGGCGGGGGTAGTTTTGTTCAACCAACTCGGCCCCCTCAGTTGTTTTAGCCTTCCTACGGGCCTGTATTGGGTTATGAACGAGCGAGTACTGAAGATGTCTTGACGAATAACTGACTCGCGTAGGTTTTAATTTCAGCAAAATTTTGACTCCAAAACTTAATAATTAGGGGTAAAAATCGAAACACGAACGTCTAAGAACGAAGGAAACACGAACTTCAAAGGCATCTCGTCACGCGCTCTGACTGGTTGAAAGAACTGTTTCTATTACTCTTTAAAAACATGGTAAAATTTTCATGTTATTTTCAAATAAAGAACTAAAACGTTGTTTTCAGATTTCAGATTTCAGATTCAGATTCAAAGTTTCTTTAGAATGAACAGCTGTGAAATCACTAGAAACAGTTTGTCATCCTTCCTGTTCTAGGCAAAGGTGGACTTTTGAGTTAATTTTGTAGTGGATTTCCTCGAAAAATGATCTACCTGAGTTTCGCCAGGAGCATGTGGATTAATCATCCGTAAGGTGTCGAAATGCTGTTCTATTGGATCTCCGTCGTCAGGCCAACCTATGTTTATACATGACATTCAAGTAGGTTAGCCTAACAGTAGATTATACTCCCGAGAAGCAGCTGTCTGTAACAGAGAAAACCATGAGTGCTGAAAGAGGCTCGCTACACTCACACAGATTTGACCGGCATTATCGAGAGAACATTCGGCTTACCAATGTTTGATAACGAGACCAAGAGAACACAAACAACACCAATTGTTCGGCGTGTTTGTTCAATTTCCTTTGTTGCGCGCCCTTGGCCTCACTGTCAAGCTGAATTTTAATACGCCCTAAGAAAATTAAAGTTTTGTGCTATTTTTAGCTGATACTTCAGTCTGCGATGTCATCATGAATACACCTACAATCTCTGACAAGTGGCGCTACATACATGAGGTTGTAAGAGGAGTTCAAAGGATAGAAAATAGGCTAGAAGGTGACGTTATTGTGATGTGTGAGCTTCTGTATCAGCTAATTAAAGTATATGCAGACAGACTCGATGAGAAAACAAAACGAAAATTTGCAGACATCTACTGGAGCTTAAAACTGCATCTGTTATTCCACCTTGGAGCAGACACTGCCAGAAATCTTTTCGAACTCAAAATGCTTGGTCGTTTGCTTAAACTAACAGATGAAGAATTAAATACACTTCCAAACGAGAAACGTGCCATCGATCCTGGAAGCAAATTATTGGAAATTGTAAGTATTAATTTAATTTCGAGAATGAAAAAAGATTCGTTTGAACCACGCTTAATTTTAATTATTCAACTACTTTCATGTACGTATACTATCCCAAGTTTAGTCTGTTATTGCGTATTCTGATTGGTTGAACTTAAGCCGTGTTTCTGTCCACGCTAGATACACGGCAAATTTTAATGGGCTGTTTTCCAAAGGAAACCAAAGCATCTTGTCCTTGCTTGTAGTAGTTCCGCGCCCGCCGAAAGCCCCATAGCTAAGAGATTTTGGTAAACCCATCACTACGAGATATTTTGGTTTGGTTATGATGTCTCATGCGTCCGTCCGACCGACCGTCCGTACGTACGTTCCTCCATGTAAGCCAATGTGTAATGAGACACTCAAACCCTATGCTGTAACCCGGGTTTTTTCGGCGGGAAGTCGGATGGCCTACTTCTTTCAGAAAAATAAACGAGAATTTGGAAGAAAACTAGTTGTTGTATTCGTTGAATATTTCAACAAACGAGATATGTCGAGAAAGCAGGCGACTAATAAGGAAATTGAAAGGCAACTGAGAGGGCGAAATGTCAGTTGAAAACAAACATGTGGTGCGTAAGCAACATGCAAGTCGCTTGGAAATTAAATGCAATTTTGCAGACAATTGTCGGTAAAACCCTGAAAAACCCTGCATCGGCCCAATTTTTATCATTATCTCTTTTGATTCAATATTTATATACAGTGCAAATATATGATAAATGGAATGGCGACTTAGATAAAGTGAAAATAATGAAGAAGCGTTCTCAAGTCAGTGGTTAGAGCGTTCAACCGGTATCAGGAAGGTCATGGGTTCGATTCCCGTTGGGGGCCTTTGGGGGCCTCGGAAAATAGGAAGATCTCAGCAAGCAACTCCTATTTTGAAATCCATTGAAGTCAGGAGTGCATCCTTTCCTTTTCTTATTTTTCAGGTCAGTGAAATCTCGGAAAGTGCAGAGCATCCAAGAGGAAGCGAAAGTCATGCCAATATTGTAAAAACCTCTATAAGGGACATTTACAAATTTCTTCCGAGCAGAAACATATTTAGGCCTAAGGTTTTGGCAAAAGCTTCACATAACAATAATTGGTTTGTTGGATCATCAATTTCATGCAGTTAGTCATTTTTTAAGACCTCTCTATTTGTACAAGAGAATTTGTGTTTTTAAATATTGCCTTATGAAAGCAATAGTATATTTTAATGGTACGGAGCCTCTAACTGTCCCTGATAATCAGACAATGAATTGGTCATGTGAAGCATTTAACAAATGGGATTACTGCAGCAGTAAAGATCCTTGCCAAAACTGCCAGACGATGTTCAGTAATTTAGAGGGCTTCATATCTGAAGGCATAAATCAGTTGGCAAATGCAGGTAATCAAACATTCTTGGGTGCATGTGCAGAGTATTGCCCAGTAAGCGAGCTTGTCGACGATGACCAGGCGTTGCCTGAATCTATTATTTTAAGGCTGGAAGCAAATCGGAGGCGATGTTCAAATCTCTTCGAAAAGTTTAGAGAAACCGCCAACGAATGCCACGCAGCTTATAGCTCTGTAGAGAATGCTTTCAGCAATGTAAGAGCAAATTTGCATATTTTTGGTTTGAAACCAGAATATAATAACTTCTTTTAATATTAACAATCAGTCGAACAAAACATGTGTAGTTATATGTTTTTTCACATTCAGTAAATGTCTTTGAATTGAATAAGTTTTATTAAAAGGTTATTAGGAAGTTTAATAAGTCACATGACCGATTTTGATAGATAGCTTCGTGTATGAAGGGCAACCAGAAAACGAGAGGAACATCGCAACCGATAGTCATCATATGAAATCTCGGAGGCCCGGTTCAGTTTTCTTTTTCCGCAAAGAAACAGCCAACATTTGAATTAACCAACTGGTATCCAAATTCCTGATATCGCCATATTTTTGGACTTCAAAAAAGCTTTTGATTCTGTCGAATAAGATTATATTCAAAAGTGCCTTTTAAGCTTCAACGTCGGTCCCCAACTACGTCGGTGGGTTGGAATATTCTATAAAAAACATTTCTTATTGTGTGCTTAACAACAGCCACGCCTCGAAACATTTTTTTGTTGCAACCAGGTGTACGTCAGGGTTGCGCTCTTTCAGGATGCTATTTGTGATTAATATTGAGTTGCTAGCTCAGTCAATTAGACGCTCTGACGTTATCAATTAATTAAGGGAATCAAGACTCAAGCTAACCAAGAAGTAAAGCTAACTTAGTACGCAGACGACACAACTGCTCTGTTAGCTGATGTACAATCGGTTACGAACCTCTTCGATTTGTTGATTAAATTTGAAAGTTGTTCTGGATTAAAGATAAATCAATCGAGTTCTGAAATGCTTTGGCTAGAATCACTAAGTCACAGGAAAGACGCAATTTTTAACCCTCGGCTCATTCATGAACCAGTATATGCCTTAGGCGTTCACTTTTCTTACAACCACGAAACTGCTGTTAAGGAAAATTTCTCAGAAAAACTGGAAACATTAAAAAAAGACCCTTAATATGTGGTCTCAAAGAGACATCTCATTACAAGGTGGAATAAATATAGTCAAAACCTTAGCTCTGTTCAATCTTACATTTGCCTGTAGTGTCTTGGAAACTCCGGAGCATTTTGCAGACGAAGTTAACAAACGTTTGCTTTCATTTGGAACCATAAACCAGCGAAGATTCGTAAAACAACTTTGATTAAAAATAAAAAAGAAGATGGTTTAGGCATGAACTGAAAGATTTCTGTTTTTTCGATAAAACGTTGGAACTTACTTGGATCAAACGCCTTTGTTCCGGAATTAACGCTCCTTGGAAGTATATTCCAACCTATTTCTTGGCCAATGTAGGCGGAATTGAGCTGTTTAATTGTAATTACGACGAGAAACTTCTTAATCTTAACAAACACATTCCTTCCGGCGTTCTATTAATTGGTAAAAATTAAGCTAAGCACTCCTTCAGTTAGTTCTTTCCCCCCAATATGTTATATTTAACAATTATTCGCCAAATGAACCCACCATGTTTAGCCCTCAGTCATCTCAGTCATAATACTTGGAAAGTATTTCCTCTTCGTTAATGCGCTAAATACTGAAAAATCATCCCTTTTTAACTTCAAAAGATTAGTGCAGGATAAGATAGAACTAGAAATATACATAGCGGTCACCTCGGGCCAACAGAAACTTTTCTTTGCTAAATGGCAGAATTTTGCACACCTTTGTTAATTGTATAAGATCGTTTTCTGTAAATGCCATGTATCTATATTTGTGTATAATATTTGTAAACTTTGCAATTTTGTGTGTTGTAAACTTAATAATATTGTAAAAGTATGAGTTGTATTAAGTAATATTACTGTCAACAATTTAATTAGCAATTTAATTTTTTTAGTTAGTGTTGTAATGTTATATTGCAATTATCCTTATTGAAAGAAAACAAAATAAAGATGTTGAAAAAAAGGCCAACACTTAAACCAAGAAGTGAGTGAATAAGGTCATCAAGCTCTGTTCTGTACCGTTACCACGTCGGGTGGTCTTTTGGTAAATTTCTGCAGCCGGTTCGGTTATGACTGTTTTTAGATTTTTCATATTGGCCCAAGCCATTCCCCAAAAGGAGAGTCCATCAACAGGAAAATCAATACGTGTTGAAGATCAATAAGTGTTGGCTGTAAGATCTGAAAACGAGCAATCTTCCATGGGAAATGATAGTGCGATGACTTTCACTTTGCGTTGCCTATGGCAGGAGGTTTGACGGAACTTTAATGGCGCACATGCTTTGGGACACGTATTTAAAAATTATCTTGCAGTCAACACCGGTTGCGGTGGATGTACAAGCAGCGAAGGTTTTAAATCTTTAAAGTCACTGCATTGCAGGGCTGGTAAAATCATCTTTAATAGACTCTACTATGCAAAAATGGCTGACATTTTTTTTTTTTAATAATCTGGGCCGGGTTGTTCGAAAGCTGATTAACGCTAATCTACCATTAAAAGTTAATCGAGGTTTTCATCTCGCTCTTCAAAAGTAGTTTTTTAACAAGCCTTATTTCAAGCTAAAGGTAAAGAAGAGTCTAAGCCAAAACTGAGGAGCCAAAATCTTTTGGAAGAATCGTTACCGATTAGTAATTAAACTTGAATCAAAGTTCACGTTAATCCAGGATAAGCTTCATCGGGCTTTCAACAACTGGGCCCAGGTTACTTAGCACCATCTACGGAACTGCCATTTACTTGAATGGATGCCACGTGTAATTTAGCCCCCATCAAACCGGGGTCACACAATTTTATTTTACTTTGGGGGTTCATAGATGGGAAAACGGTGTGCGACAAAATGCAGACTGCAGACTTGCAGACTTGCAGACCTGCAGACCTGCAGACCTGCAGACTTGCAGACCTGCAGACTTGCAGACTTGCAGACTTGCAGACTTGCAGACTTGCAGACTTGCAGACTTGCAGACTTGCAGACTTGCAGACCTGGAGACTTGCAGACTCAACATACTGGCCTTTCCCAATTCATTTTAAAAATAATATTGTGTAACCTCTGCCATTCCATATCATGCGCTGTCCGCTTGGTACGCTTTGATACTTGGCTACTTTCACGATTGTCCTTCAGGAATAAAATTCGTTCGTGCGCCAGTTTTGAGAAAATGTTGTCAAACTATTTAGCAAACAGCATAATAAGGGCTGGGTTCTGACAAAAATACAATTTTAGTGATTTATTTTGTAAAATATTAGGATCGGGTAAACTCTCCGACGAACGAGGCCTGTTGCATTGAATGTATCGGGTATCGAGCGTCTGGCAAGAACGAATTATCTGCACAGCGTTATTCAAAAGACATTAATAAGGCTTTTCCGATATTTTGATTGGTTATCGAGATATCGGAGTTTAAAGTTAGAATAGCAAAAAAATTATGTAGACGTGTTGGTCAGGTGGTCGCCATGCCAAAGTTAGTTTGAATTTAAAAATTCCTGCGCGAGATTTTAGCTCTTAAAATTTCGTTAACAACACATGCCTCCTCAGGGGTTTATATCACTCGATTGTACTAAATGCCGCGAGCTAGTGAATCAGCAACACTCCATGGAATCAACCAAGTAGCCTTAAAGCCTACTAAGTGGACAGCGCATGATGTGGAATGGCGGAGGTTACACAATATTACTTTTTACATGAATTGGGAAAGGCCAGTATGGTGAGTCCATCAAGTCTGCAAGTCTGCAGTCTGCATTTGTCGCACACCGATGGAAAAAGGGCAAAAAAAACGCGGAGAGTGGATCGCCCCCAGCCCATTCTCGACCCCGGACATGAGCCTCTGGCTCAATAAACTGTATAAACGAGAAAAGTTCGTCAGGAGTGTGACAGGACCAGTTTAATTTCCTTTTTATACCCATGAGTACCACGCCCGTAATTATTGGCAATTATATCCTACTACAAATTTCGCAGGATTACCACAACTGATCACCACCCAAGTGCTACTAAAATGTTTTCAAAAAATAGACCAGCATTGTTGGCGATATTTGCCCATTTCCGGACCAGAAGCTTTGTACTTTTTCTAATATTTATAATTAAAGAAACCTTGGCAGCCAATTTTGCAAAATCTCTGTGTATTCTTTACCCTGCAAATATAAAGGCATTGAGATTCTTCCCATGAAAGAAGTTGGACTACCCGAGTACCCGTGATATCAGTTGAGACCGAGACTCATTACAGCTTTATTTACACATTACAACTGTTACAAAATGATAAATTCTCTCTCTTTTTACATTTGTACAGACCTATGTACATATGCATGTGTATCTGTTTGAAAGTGTCCAAACTCAATTTTCAACATTAAGGTTATTTCAGGCAGGCAGTACTCTTTGTATTACTTCAATAAAATAAATATTCTAATTCATTGCGAGGCCAATAAATATTGTTGTTGTTGTTGTTGTTGTTGTTCCCATATTAACATTATCATATAGAGGATTTTAGCCCCGGCCATATTGGAGGTACAAGACAAATTAGACAGAAGCTGACAAGGCGATTTTTAAGCCCACAACTTAAGCATTATTTTAAGAGTGTTCACTAACAATGACCAAAACTGTTATTTTTTTTCGCAATAATTGCAAAGTCATTCCTGAACAGCTTATAGGCCTCTGTTTGTTTGAGCTCTTCCACAGTGAGCTCGTCTTCTTCTTCACTTTCCTCTGAATCCTGCTGAAAGCAAAGAAATGGAATCGTTCCATTACAACATTCCATAATGCAAGAACCCACAAGGGTTGAAACATGTAATTCTCATATCTTTTCTACGTCAAAAGCGAGCATTACGAACTGCTTGCTTGTTTTCCTTGATCACTCACGTGATATTTGCTTGCAGGTAATTACATATGTGACACCTGCACATAAAGAAATTTATTGTAACTCAAAACTGTAGTAGGCCACCTTAATTCTGGTTCATTGATAGCCATGTGCAACCGTGAAAATGGCCAATAGCTCTACCAAAATGTTAAAACTATTAAATTCTATGGTTATACTTGTATCTTGCCAATCCTATAAGCCTAAGCATGAAGCCCTTCAAGGACGGTGCCTACTATTGTTACTGCGCATACGTTCTGCACATCTCGAGATACTCGGATTTCCTATGGGTGGTGCCTACTAATACAGGGATATTTTTGCGCGGTTTAAAACTATGTAGAGAAAGCAGAACGAGGCAAGAGCTCTTGGTATCCAAAAAGAAAATTGGGGGTAACCATGTATTTTTCAGAGATAATAAAGACTCAATTTGGAATAAAAATGCCATACATTGCTTTGTATTTTACTGTTTCTTGGAATAATTGCTGCTTAATTATCACAAAAAATGCGTGGTCACCTCCAATTTTCTTTTTGGATTTCAGTAACCCTTGCTAAGATCTGCTTTCCCCGCATAGTCATAAATCACACAGAAATACTTCTTTATTAGTAGGCACCGTCCTTAAAACAATGATAAATAATGCATTGGTACATACAAACTGTGTTCAGCCACTACCATGTGTACCAATGCACCCCAACAAACAAGGATTGACTGTTCATGTCCTTAATTCAAGTAGATGGTATTATGGATTTTATCCTAAAAACACCTACCTCATTGAAAGGCTTTGTTATTTTTCGTCTCTGCGGTCTTTGCCCAAAAAGTTTCCTCAACTCATCCTGGAAAAAATTAAATGGAAAGTGAGACCGGTCTCATGAAATGAACTTGGTAGACAAACATCCCTCACAACCCCTTTTTCTCTGATCTCTACTCATTAATAAATTTACTCCACCTCAATTACAGTAAACACCCACATTTAAGAACCTACTTTTTTCAAGGTCAGCCTGAATAAGTCTTCATATATTTGTTGTAAGGTTCTTATATAACAGGTGTCTAAAATGACATATTTCAGCCTGGAGGTTCTTAATCCACTTGTTCTTTTATGCGGATGTTTACTGTAGCCCTTGCTAAGATCTGTTCTTCCTGCATAATGACTGGGCGCTTTCCATTATTTTGTCAGAAGTGGATGTGCCAGAAAAGCCAGCCTATTAATCAAACGCATCACTTGATGGGACGGTACTGCAAAATCTTGAAAAATAATTACTCCGAAAAATGGTATGCGCTATTTTGAAGAAATTCGAAGGACTAGAATAAAATATCCTTCAAACTGGAACATTCCGTTTACGAACTGACTGGTATGGCCGGCCAGTTCTAACAAATTAATATAAGGCGCCCACTCTCTATTAAGAGGCACCATCCCAAAATATTGTTGTTATGAAAAAAAGGATGCAGCAAAACTACAATGCACATAGGTTGTATTTACATCTGTCATTGAGTTATTTCCCTTTCATTGAAGGGTTGAGGATAAAAGATCTCAGACATAAGAAAAAATTCATTTTTGTGGTTACTTTTGTGCCCTTTGTTTTCATGCCCATGTCACTAAAACTCATTCCCTTAACCATTCTACACCAGCAAATCAGCTCTAAACATTCCTTATTGTTCAAAAAGTGCCTATCATGGCTGGCACTGTTCCCTTCATCAGTGGTAAATTAATCTCACTGGAACAATACTGTCAATACCAGGAATGGTTATGAAGACAAGACAACACGAGGGAACTGATTGCGTAGCTAACAAAGAGGAATAACTTCGGGAAATATTGTGCTTTGGGGCACAGTTAGTTGATCGTTGAGTACTAGTTTTGTTATCTGTGATCTTGCAATCAATGCACACGCTGAAGTGAATCTTAAGGAATCTAACCGACTGGGTGAGCAACCCATTCCTTTGAACTTTAACTCACAATGAAGATTTGCTCCAAACATGCTGCATCTGTGTAAACAACGCCTCATGCAAGACATGTTACTATGTGGTTCGAAAAAATGCAGCTGAACAAGTCTTATAGTAGAGTGACGTTTAAGACAGGCCTTAAAAATTACGTCCCGGCTTGACTGCGGATTACCCCACCACTTGAACCTTTTCCCCCCCAAAAAGTGGCTAATGTGGCTGTGAGTAAGACCACCCTTCCCCTCATGCCTTGTTCTTTAGTGTATGACCACAAAAAGAACGTCTTTCTCACTGCATAGCTGGGAATCCACTTTACAAAATACTACAGGTTTACTAATTTCCCGAGGGACCATACACTAAGCACTAAGACTCAAACACTAAGCATTTATTGCAAATAGGCAATTCGCATTTCAATCATTTATATTTAGTGTTCATGAAACACGAAAAACACATTTCCATCATGCTGTGCGATGTCAGCAATGACTTTCGATAGCTCGCCATTTCTGGTCGCGAAATTGTCTTTGTACAGCGCATCTCGTCAGGAGGGGAAATAGTGTTTGGTAGATGGGGGAGTCGGTATTTTTGTGGCGTTTGCGCAGTCCATCACATTTGAATCAATTATTTTGTAATTTGCATGATTTATGAATTGAGTTTTCAGCGCGTGTTTAGAACGGCGTTTGCTGTAACGCCGAACCACTGTCGCATTATCCGACTTGGCAAGTCGAACTTGTGCTGGAGTCGAACCAATTAATTTGAGTCGAACTTAATTGCGGCAAACGTCGCACCATTCATACGCCTATTTCAAAATTAATAGGTTCGACGAATTAAGTTCGACTAAGATTCGACGTTTGCCCCAGGCCTAACTTACACTAATACCCATGCATACTACATCAGTATTACTTACATATTACTCATCATATAGACTGTAACTCTAAAAACGTTATTTACATGGTACACTGCAACCACTGCCACAAACAATGCATAGGACTGAAACAAAACGACGATTTAAAGACCGTTTTAACGAACACTGCACACCAGTTGACAAACAAACAAACAGTTCCAAACCCGCCACAGTCTCAGAACATTTTCTTTCTAACGACCATAATGCTTCTGACATGCTACTTATTCCTCTCGAACTCATCAAATCTTATCGTGTGTACGCAAAGCTAGAGAAGCATACCTCATCGACAGAGGTCAAACTCTTGAAGCCTTAGGTCTTAATTAGACTTTTCACAGTCCCCCTATTTTTCCGTGGGATTCTCGAGACTGGTACGCTTCGATGGAGCTGCCGCCATCCCGCTCCCCTCGGTAGTTTAGACACTCTCCCCAGATCGCGATCGCAGAAACGAAAAACAAAAACGCTAATGAACTATAGAAATACGTTACGCCGATATACAAAACAACAAAAATCTAACTTTTCGCGCCTACAACGGGGAAAGTTGGAATAAGCGGTATATTGATCACATGACTCTCAGTAAAGTAAAAAGGGCGCCAAAACGGTGGCGCTGTGTGCGTTGCTACTGTTGAATGAATGAAAAAAGCTTACACTTTACGGATATGTACTCAGACCACGTAAGTAGTTTTTTTAACTTAAATGAATTTTTTCTCAGTGCTTTCCGTGTCACTTTTGCCAGTATGATATGGTTCAAATAATACCCGAAAAGTGTCTAAAGTTCAGTTTGTAGGAGAAAGTCTAAACAGTTGTGGAAAGTTATGATGCTGCAAAGTTGTTATGCAGTTTTCGCAACCTCCATATTGAAGTCTGTCAGCTTTCACTGTTTTCTTGCTCATGTTGAACTGGAAAAAGAGCTTTTTGCTGCTTGGAATCAAGTTCCGTGGCCATGGAAAGGAAGAAGCAAAACAACAACCGGCTACATGGATGGACTTGCTAACCAGGAAAAAAGATACGCTAAAAAATTATACCTTGTCACATTCGTAAAACCGCAGCCGGTTTCTTGGCTATAAACAAAGCCTATTACTGATGCCGGGATATAAAACAGTGGAGGATGCATTTGACTGTAACCGACACCGAGTTGAAACATTTGGATTGGTTTCTGGGTTTTAGTAAAGATACGCGTACGTACTGTCTTCAAAATAAGGGAAAAATTCTCTTCTGTCATTCTCTTTCTGTCATGTCTGTCTTTTCACTCCCGCGGACAAGCATGAATACTTGCCGTTTGTCTGCTAGTACAGTCGAACCCTTATAAAACGGCCACCCTCGGGACTTGAGGAGCTGGCCGCTTAATACGTATACAGGATCACTAAAAATACTCACTGGGCATTGTCTAACGTCAATTTTAGTGGCATGTCATACAAAAACACATCACACAAGGAAACAATAGGACAATCAACACTCTTTCAAGCAATAAATACTTTAAACAATGTTTAGTGCCAATTTGTAACTTAACGGTATAATATACATAACATTGTGTAAAAGTACTATGAAATAAATTGTCCTCTACTCTTCTACGGTATACAGTGCTCTATTTCTATGACTTACAATTCACAACAAAATATCTCATTCCGTCATTTCATAGTTGTTACGCTCAATGTTCAATGTCACATGGCTGAAGAACAAGCTAATTAAAGAGAATTAATATACATCAGCATTGCGGAGAATATTTTTATATTTGTACTGTAAGGTTTAATGTTTTGTACTCAGCCAGGAGAATTTCCTGAAGTTGTCCCCAATGTTTTAGTTTACAGCTGTAGTTTAGTAAGCTTAGACAGAGGAACTTAAACATGTACAGGGTAATAAAATGTTATTTTCACATTCAAAGTATTTACAGATTATGTAATTTTGTCGAAACCAATCTGGACTTTCTCTTCCATTTTCCATACAAGGTAGTATTCCCCCGCAAATTTGCGTGTATCCGCTCGGGTTTACGACGTGAAGGGTGGCGCAATTTTTTCTAGAAATAGATTTTTTGGTACAACACATGGGGACGCGTGGAGCCCACGCTTACGGTCTCAATCCCTGATTATGGGTCCTGTTCCCTGACCGTAAAATCAGCCTACGTCTTTATTTTTTAGATTATTTGCTTTACTTACACTACACGATATGACAATGTAGGTTTCAGCTTCTACAAAGCTGAAACACAAAAAAAGGAAAGACAAATGCCAATGGCTCCGTTGACTGAATTCCCCATCAATTTCCCCATCAATTGCAATTCACTCTCGATCGGTGACGTCAGAATTTAATTTTGAGTGATGACGCTTGGTGACGCTTACTTTTGGTGTCAACAAAGATATCGGTAAATTAAACTAATGCCAAATATCGTTATTTGTGGTATTAGTATCGTATCGATCTGAAAAAACTGGTATTGACTTACTATTTCACACCACATGTTATGTCTGGTGTAGTGTCGTATAGTGTCCACTCTATCATGACTAACAGCTTTTCAAGCGATTTTCACAGAAAACACAAAACGAACAATAGCCAATGACCACCTAAGCCGGCCGCATTTTCAAAATAAACGATACCACTACCGATACCCATTATGGGTATCGATACTTTTCACGCCCTTGGATATTATGGGATAACCATCCAACACCTTCTTCAAGCTCAGCAAACAAGGTAACATCGACAGCGGATCGTATAAGTGGTACGAACTTTTCGTGAAATTCGTTGAATATGACGGCAAAATTAGATCACTTGCCTTCCAAAAGGAATTTAACCTCGCGTGTAAAAGGTGGTGAGATAAGTTATAATGACTATAATTTGAGAAAAAAGCCAAAATCAAGCTTTATACCTTTGCCAAGAGTAAGCTCGCCTGTCCTTCATGATCAGGTAGGAATTTTTAAATAGCGAATGTTTTCTTGTTTTGCCTCATGTACAGACCATTTTTAACAAAGGTATTTTGCTTAGCCTTCAGTTTTTTCAGAAGAATCTTACCTTCGTACTTTGAATTTCAGATGCCTTCGAGGGAAAGAAAAATGATTGAAGCAAAAGCACCGCAAAATGCTTCACAACTTTGGACATCTTCGGCAGAATTTTGCCAGACGTCGTCGTTGGAATTTACACCACTTCCACAGGTTAGGACTTGTGTATCATGTTAAATAGTAAAGAGCCATTAGGAAATAATTGAAGCGATGGTTTTAGCGCGAAATTCTAGGATTTCATATGCGTATTTAATGCGTTAAATTCGACGTTCGCAGTTAACGTTAACGGATGATACCAGCTTGCGACCGAGTTCGAGGAAATGCCGAGTTGTTTTGGTACGGACCTTACAAGTTCGTACGTACACAGTTTTCAGTTTTATAACCAAGTCATTGTTTGGTGTGAGTTTCATTTTAGGCCGGCCTCAGAGTCATTCTAACATTACGAGAGGTTTTTCACGTTTTTCGAGTCAGTCGTTTCCGTTTCATGTCAAATGTCACATGAGAACCAATCATTTTTAAAACTTTGGTAAATCTCAGCGAAAACAGAATCGCGGCGGGCAACTTGTTTACTTCAAGTTGCAGTATTTTAAGAAGATTTTCTCGAACTGTACGTCGGTCGAACAAAGTGTAGATAAAATTACCCAAGACAAATTTTACTGATGTTTTAGAATATCAACTCATTTGCTTACAGCTGAAGTTACAGACAGAATGAGCTTGTCCCTCATGGCTTAATACTTCCTCGCGTTTCCAGGATAAAATTGTTTTTCGCCTAGCGTGAAATACCAAGTCGTTCTAAACATTGAAAACTTCCTTTACAGACCGTGGTTAGCACTAAAATTTTCCTGCAAAGTATTTACCAGAGGCCTCCTCGATCTATTTATGATTACAAAGTTTGAATAAAAATTTCTTTGTTCGTATGTGAAACAAGCTTTCAGACCGGCCAATTTGGCTTCCAATAGTTGTCATGTGTTTGAGACTGCTGACAACCAGAACAAATTTTCTTAAATTTTTAAAAATTCTGGCGGGATTTCAAAAAACGAATGACACCATGTTTGTTGAGACGATATAAATACCTACCAACAAACCAAAGCGCAATGAAAACTATATTTTGAGCGTGACCGAGAATTCTTGATTTTTCTTGATGTTAATGAACATTCACTCTTACAGCAGTCCTTTGCTCCGGTTCAACTGAATTTACGTATCTCCCTGCAAAAGTAGTTAAGTCGTTTCCAAAGCAAAGCAAACTCGAAATTGAAAGGACACTCAAGAGAGTTCTTTTCTGCGTCGGCCAGTATTTTCATCTTTGATAAACAGAGTTAGCTGGATATCGTTTTGGTCTATGGTTTTGATTGACAGACGATTGACCAATGGTAATACATCATTGCCTCCCGTTCGCTGACGAACGGTATTCGGTAAAATGTCTGGGCTCAGCGGCAGGCGTTTCCTTTCCTCCCCTTCCTCCCCACCGCTTCTACTTTTTTGCTCCTTTTTGCCCAATGCCCTCGCGCGCTTACCCCCCTTGGCTTAAAGGAAGCGGAAACGACTGCTAGGCAGGCTACGTTTTTCACCGCCATCTTGGTTGAGAGCACAGTGGATTGCGGTTGTTTCGCCCGAAAGTCAACTTGCCCGAACTTACGTCGATTCGCCCGACGAAATACAATTGTTGCGGTGCTGAAAAAGGCCAACGATGTGAACGTTCCAGGCTTTGGTAAACGCGACAAAAAATATTTGCACTCATGTAAACAAAACATTTACAGCCAGATAAAAAAATTAAGTTAAGATGCACGGCGCATCACAGAAATGCCCCCAACTAGGATTGCCTTAATTTAAAAAAAATATTTTCCCGTTTTTTAGCTTGTGAAGGTGTGCGCATGCACAATGAGCGAGTTATAGCGATGGTTGGGGTTTTCACTTGGTTGGTTCGGTTGTTACCTGTTAGCATGGGTAGTGAATGAGGGATCTTAATGTAGCGGAATTTTACTCTGGTCAGGGCTCGAATTTAATTTTTGGATCACTAACCCTTCGGGTTTGTAGACATCTTTTTTACTAACCCAGTAATAAAGTTTGGTATCCAAGCTCACAACTTACGATATCTCAAACATTGAACATTTTGTTAACAACGACTAGAACAAATTAAAGAGTAGTTGAAATTGCATAGTGATCTTTAAAACGTTGACAATTAAGCACCTATTTTATTTCCCTCTCGTTTACCTTGAATAGACCAGCATGGTTTAGGTAGTCAGGAACAGTACATCTACAGCGCATTCTCTACACTGTCTCTAACATCAGTTTGAGTTGATTCGGCAAATTGAGTATTCTAATAAGAGATATTAAATAGCTTCTTCATTTTTGTGGCTACTGCCCTCTGGGAAGGTCAGTAGCTACTATGCTATCGTATTGTGTGAAAGTCCATAAATCAGAAGCTTTCGGAATTGTAGAATTTAGCTGAAGTTGGGTCAAGTTCACCACGACAGGTTGACAAGATCTCATTTGGCTTTATTTGTACTAAAGATCCTTGTATTCAATTCAAAATGGCTGCCATATCTTTCATGTGCGGATTTTCAAGGTGGCAATTTGTGGTTCTTGGAAGGAAAACACAGGTTTTCAATACTGTAAATCAAAAGAAAAACTTCTAAGGAACACTTGGCTGCTTAAAAAGAGGAAATCGGTGATTTCATAGCGAAGAAATTCCTGTTTGAGATTTTGTGTCAAGGCGAAACATGTGCAGTCGTAAACAAGATCTGCAAATCATTGCGTGAGCTGTAGACATTGGGAAATTTTTGCGTGCATTAGAAGATGTGCTCTAGGGACTCCCAGTTCGCTTGGAATCCAAGGTCGCCTTCATAGCTTCACTCGAGGCGAAAATTGAACGAATTTGCTTTTTAGGCATAAAAACAGGTCTGCTTGAATAAATTTTTCAATTAAGAAAGCTTCTTGTCTGTTTATCTGTGTGTCTTCACGGAATTTCTTCATTATGTGATCTTATGTAAACCATGGTAGAGCCAAACCATATTAAAGTGTAAACAAACCAAAATCGCGCATACCAAATACGCCCATATGAAAAAACGATCAAATTACGCTGCACAATTTTGGCACTGACTAGAGCTGTTCATTTACCCCTCTGAATTTTATACAGCACTACTTTTATGCTGCAATATTGTACAAAAATTAAGCAGTAGCCACGTGCAGTCATAGACTGCCTTTTATTTCTTCAGTGTTGCTCGACATTTGTCGCAAAGATTGAACAATGTTCTTTGAACCTCTTTCCTGTTGCTCCCTCTGCTGTTTTGCTAAAACCCATGATTCATGTTTACGATTGCTTGCAAGGCGTTTGGAGCCTACCTCCCCTAGAAGGGAATTTTTTTGTCCCCTATTCTCATTGTCTTCAGAAAGGACTGACCAATCAGAATCCACTTACTGTGCATATATTTTTAGGTCTTATGGGGACCTAGACAAAAGAGCTTTTTGTCTATAGAAAACCGTGTCATATTCTAATTTTTGTTGCCTCGTGGGCCACGCGGGTAAATTTTTAGTCGCCAATTTTTTTCGCGTTTTTCAAAGGAAAACACACCTTTTTGAAATGGTAAATCGAAAGAACTACTACTAAGGAATACTCAACAGTTTTGACAGCAGAAATCCGAGAAATAACGGTGAAGAAATTGCGCCTCGAGTGCGATTTGTTTTATCCAGGCAACGAGTGAGCGGACAGCTCAAATCATTATTCAGGCCACAGACTTTCTGCGAAATTTTAGAGTACTTCTGAGAATTCAACAGCCAAAAAATTACAAGTTTGATTGTGAATTTGTACTGAAATACTTTTCTAATTGACCAATTCTTTGTACTCTGAACAGTTTTTGCGAAATATTTGAAAAACATGCCCCGCACGGGTCGATAAATTTGCTTCGAAGTGGACTTGTTGTTCCTTCAAATCGCTTGCGCATCTCTCATCTGGCATTTATAATTATATGCGTTTCTATCTAAGGCGTAAACAAAGACTTTTCTGAATACATTTTTCAGTAAGGAAAGCTTTCTGTGTGTTTTTCTTTCTATTTTCATTGAGAAAAAGTGACAACTGTGTAATATTGCGTAAACAAACACATGCTCTCGGGACGATTCAAATTTCACCCATGTGATGCGCGGATCAAATTTCATCGAAATTTTGGAAATTTTTACATTTAAGTTTGTATTTTGAAAAATTGTTAATTGGCAACTGGTGTATTTTATTCCATAATCAGTAATTTTAACTATCTTAGACTAAAGGGATGTTGTTGTTTTTTTTTGCCCTGTAAGTTATGTATTTTTACTGCACAAGGGGTTAGGAAATAACCACTTTGCCAATTTTGCTGAATTTTGGAAAACCTCTGGAAACAGCTGGTGCATAATGGGTTAAGAAACACATTTAGCTGTGGTGGAAGAGGAAAACATTGAGCTCAAAAAATCTGCGGACTCCAATGATAAAGAACTAACTGATTTGAAAACCAGCATTGCCAACACATGCACATAGGCAGCAGCCAGCAACAAGAACCTTGAAAAACTCAGCGGAATTTTAACAACTGGAATGCCAAAAAATTTAGCTCAAGGCATACACAAGAAGGGAAAATGTTAAGATCTTTAACCTGCAAGATGTTCAAAATGAGACTCCTCAGGACACTTCTTTGCTGCAAGAGAGGATGAAGATATCACAGGAAGATGCTGAAGACATTAGATTTCAACAATTTCACTGCATGCCATCTTGGGGAAGAAACAGAGATCTGAAAAACCTAGGACTGTTGTCTTAAAATTTAGCTTTTACCTGGATAAAGAGGTTGTTTGGCCATACGTTAAGAATTTAAAAGGCACTGGCGTCGGACTTTCACATGACTATCCGAAAGAGATGGATGACAGTCACGCAAATTTGTACCCTGTTTTGAAAAAAACAAAGCAACAAAAACAATCAGTCATTTTTAAAGTGGATAAACTAATAATAATTATGAATGGTCAAGTCTACAGAGGAGTGAAAACAGAAAACCTTTCATGTTATGTGAACAGCAACCCAGCAGATGGAGAGCTTTCCACCCCAGATTGGTAAATACGGTGTATGTGTACAGATCAACAACTCAGTGTTTTGTTTAAAATATTGTTATTTTTGTCCTTTCTACTTTTGCTACTGCCAATGTATGTTCCAACTTAAATTATAAATGAAAGCTTCAGAAATTCTCTATTATGCATGTTTGTTTTTTTTCCCTGCATTTTTATTTACATCAGTGTGCTAATGTTTCATTACTTGTACTGCTTCAACATTTTGGTTACAAGCAACTTTTTGCAAGTCAGCTTTATGCAAACTAGGCTCTAGACTGCGAGGAGTCTCTCTTTTGCTTGAGAATCTGCTGGGAAGAACGCAAGATATTTGAAGCGCGAGTTGCATACGCTAGCGGCAAAGCCACGAGTAACAGGGGCACCTTCCGGCAGATTCTCAAGCAAAACAGAGACTGCTTGTAGACTAACTAGGTGCACTCTTTATCTGTGTTCTTTATTTGGTTTTAATGATTAGATTTACTTTTGTACAACTAATTCGCACCCAATTTCTTTCTGTTGTTTGTTGTTGGCTTATCTGTAGTCCCACTTTACCAACCAATGTGAATTTTGGGGGTGATTGTACTATTCATAAAAATATTGTAGACCCTTTGGGTAGATTTATTGTTTTCAAAGCTGACACGAAAGACAAACATACGTGCTAATAAACATATATGCACCAAATAAGGACAAAGATCTCATACAATTCTTCAATAATTTACTTAAAAGAATGTAATTAAACAAAAATAATATCATCATAGGAGCACTTACTCAGCTCTTGACAAAAAAGGAGGAAAACGTATTCAAAGGAAAATCTGTTATGGTACACATCTCACCCTGCATAATGTTTTATTTGGAGTAATCTCGAAACAATGCCTTTTTACCAGTAATATTTATTGAATATTATTATTTATTGTATTATTTTATAATGATATTAACTGTTCTTGTGGGACTGCAGAAAAGGCCAATTCTTTCTAAAATTTGGGGATTTTAAGCTAAAATTGCCATTACATGTACATTTAAAACTGAAAGTAAAATTGTTAAAAGGATTTTTTTAAGAAGAAATGGATAGTAATCGTGTAATTATGTTGAGGTGTATTTTTGCTCTTATTTCACATTTCAACAAACTTTCTGTTCTTGTTATTGTTTTTGTCCATTTGTAACTGTCTTGTCTCTGTAATGAGTAAGAGTATTGTAACAGTTGTAGAAGCTTTGGTTAAGTTTTGTTCAGTAGTGTCAAGCTTTAGTTATATGTTATATTGATATATAAGATAGACATTGTATTGTAACCTGTCCTTTTTGTTTGAATAAAGTATTAAAATGTTGACAAAAAGGCACAAAAAACCCAATATTATCTACATTTAGATGATTTTTTATGTTAAGATATGGTGACAATTTTATGTCTAAGATTTTTCATCCTTAATCCTTCAATGAAAGGGAATCAACTAAATGGCAAATGTAAAACAACCTATGTACTTCATAGTTTTGCTGTATTCTTTCTCTATTGTATTTTTAAAACAAAAGTTTTTAGATGGTGCCTTCTAATACAGGGGTATTTTAGCACAGTTTTATTGTAGTTATAGAGGTGGGTTTAAATGGTAGATGTATTAATGAGTAGAGATCAGACTCAGGAAAGGGGGTTGTGAGGGAATTTTGTTTACCAAGCACATTTGATGAGTGAGACCTGTCTCGCTTTCCATTTACTTTTTTCAGGATGAGTTGAGGAAACTTTTTGGGCAAAGACCTCAACGACGAAAAATAACAAAGGCTTTCAGTGAGGTAGGTATTTTAGGTTAAATTCCATAATACCATCCACTACAATTAAAGGGGAAGTGTCATGGGGTTTTTGACCTCTTTTGTTCAAAAATGGTGAAATAAGACTTTCACCTGGCTACAAAATAGTTTTAGAGCACAGAGAGGGAAGAAATTAACTCACTTCTTTAAAGGAACAACTTGTGATCTGTTCTAGCGCATTTTGGAAACAAAAATGTGAGAACTTCAAAAAACGTTAACATTTTTAAGTTTCAATCCAGGCCAACTTACTCATGCCCAAGGCACTTATCAACAGTTTTATTGCATTCTGGTGATACTTTATAGTAAAACTAGAGAATATTATTTTTAGGTTTTGAAATAACATCAAATTTGCGTGATACTTCCCCTTATTAAAGCCTTAAGAACAAATGGCAATAAAAATAGGAATCTAACAAAATAGCCTAAGGTAACAATAGAACATGTTGATTAGAACGAGAGAGTTAAATTAACATGGTATAGTTGCTTGTTTAAAGAAGGTTGCCCCCAGGAGATGTGTAACGCATTTGTTATTTATCTTTGTTCAGCATTACATTATAAATTCAAATGTAACCTCAAATTAATTCTACTTTCAACTGAAGATGGTCATTGCACGACCAAAACATGTCTTGTAAACTCAAATGTGTCCTTGTTCTTATAAAAATTGTTACCAGTGCATTATTTATCATTATTTTAAGGGACTTCATACAGTCAAACCTCCCTTTGTGACCACCTCTCGTAAGCAACCACCTCTCATTAGCGACCACTTTTCCAAAATACCAAAAGTTTTCAAGTCAAATCACCATAGATGGAACCTCTCGTAGGCGACCACCTCTCGTAAGCGACCACTTTTAAAATTTTCAGTTGTTTTTAACCTCCCGTAGGCGACCACTTGACACACAATCTGCTGTATCTCTCACAGACGCAAATTGCAAAATATGTCACTGTAACCTATTGGCCCACATCTCATTACAGCGGACGCTGTATTAAAATCTCACAACCGGAGCTACCTGAAGTGTCTCCCGCAATAGCTTAGCATTGAAACAATTGAAAACATACACATGCACTATAGTGTACACTGAAATAAACTTTAATCAGGTTGTATCCCTGTTAGGAAAGAAACTCTCTTATCTTGCAAATACCATGCATGTACATGCATGACCGGTGATGACTCTCCCAACCTTGTATTACTCAACAGAAAAATTGTGGCGATAAAGAACGTCAACTGGATTATGTTACAAACAAACAAACGCGAAAGTTGTAGATGTTTTACGCTTGAAATGTAACATTGCAAAAATGCTGTTTACTGTTTGCTCCTAAATCAGGCAGTCAAAAGAAAAGTTATCACTTTGGGTTTCGATAAGCACTGGCAAAAGGGTTTGGGTCTCTGCAATTACCATATGTAAATTTCTCAAAATTTAGACCCCCTGTGGTCTGACCTATGGTAAGCGACCACATACTCACATACTCAGCCTTAAGCCTCAAGGATTTGCAAGATACAAGTATAAACATAGAATTTAATATTTTTAACATTTTGCTCGATTCATGGTAACATGACTATTAATGAACCAGACAGGTATCAGCCAAAAAAATATTGTCAATTTTGAATAATGAGTTTTTTTTTTTTTTTTAATGTTCAGATAACTCTTTTCAAGTGCTTTCTTTTGGTAAAAAGGGCTACAACAGAATTTTTTTTTATTGGGGAAGGTTATTCCATGTGAAGTAATTCTCCATGTGGTTATTACTAATTTGCTGTTAACAAGTACTTTGGCCTATGTATACCTTCTGTCTTGTGGTTTAAAGCAACAAGGCAATGATTTGGTTGGAAAGTTGTTTGGATCAAAGTGCATCAAATCGGTGTGGCACAGTGGTAACACGTAGCGCTCTTCCTCTGAAAGACTTGGATTTAAATTCCTGTTTTTGCCATCAAAAGCCCACCACTCTGAAATCCCCATTTTTCAATGAAAAAAAAAATTGGCAAAAGAGGGGACAGGTAGGGTGCCATGTCATTTATGATAAAATGATATGAATATAAATATATTGATTGTGATTGTTATGACATTGGTTTTCTTATTGATGGGCTTTATAATGTTTCACATTCTTGCAAGTAAGGATATTTTTAATGATCATGTACTAGTAATAATAATTTATAATAATTTACCAATTTATATAGCGCATATTTACATGTGCTGATCAATAGCACTTTACAATCACATGTTTAAAAGAAAACGAAAATACATTACCGTGAGAATAAAATAAACTAAGTTACAAACTATAAAAATACTTCTTAAAAAGATAGGTTTTAAGTCGAGATTTAAAACTGTTAAGTGATTTTGCTTGACGAAGCTCCAAAGGTAGCTCATTCCAGAGTTTCGGAGCTGCTGCTGAGAATGATCTTGCTCCCAATGCTAGTCCCAGCATCTTGTTTGTATTTTTTTTTTTTTTTTTTTTTTAAACAATGACACATCTTTAGCAAATTACACGTATCACAAATGACGAAGTACTCTGCTATGGCCTCCAATATTACAAATTATATTACTTACCGGTGTTTACACCAGGTGTTACTTACATACAGTAGGAAAATGAATAAAATGAAATAATTAATTCTGAATTTAGCAAAAACAACAACAAAAACAGATTAATAGCATGGGGAGTAGGAACGATTTCTGATCGTAATTTAATACAATAAAAATAACTTGGTCTGTTAAGTCTATGAGGAACATAATCATGTTACTAGTATTTTTTTGGTGTTAAATTACAAATTTTCAACTTTGTATTGATGATTGATACTAGTAATAAATTCGTTTAGTACAAGTGAACTGAATTTCACGAAGAGGAGGGTGTAATTGAATTTTCTCACTAGCGTCATGTATATTGGGTGCTTAAAGGTGGCAAAAAGCATTTCCTTTGTATCTGGTTGAAAGTTGGAAACATTCTCCAATTAATGACTTTGTTTTTGAAGGTTTTTGTAAATTCGCAGTCTGCAAAAGTGTGATTTATGGAGTCTAGCTCACTACAGTAAATGCAGTCGCTGTCTGTATTTATCCCATATCTGAAGAGTTCTTTCTTTGTGATGACAATCCTATGAATAAATTTGAATTGAACTTCGTTCAACTTATTTTCTTTGCATGTTTTAGAAGCCATTTTAAAAACATCTGTCTAATTATCTGTGTCTATTGAAATATCTCTTTTCCAGTATATTTATTATTTATTAAGTACATATTTATTTACCTTTGTTAAGCATATTGTAATTCGCTTGATTACGAGAATATGTTACAGTCCAGCAGAACGCTTTATTGAACATGCACATGATTCACAGACTGCATTAGTTATGGACTGTTTTATCATTGCTGGCTGACCGTCAATCCATCAGCTTTTAGCCTGTTCAGACCAGGTACATCCTTGGCTATCTGATTTTGCCGGTTTGGCCTTCAGGGTCCGAGAGGGCATGCTTATGCCAGAGTGTTGTTGAGGGCTGCCATGGCCACAACCACTACATGCACCACAACCAAAGGCGACAAACCACATTCCTGCCGGGAAGTGGTGTTATTGAACATCCCCACTGAACACAAAAAGGTGACCTTGCACACTGGCCTCTGTTTGTCCGGTATTGTGTTTTGTTACAACAAGCATACTGTCTGTGAGGGTGTCAAGTGATCAGAAAAGAATGCACGGCTCATATTTATTTTTACTTCATAACGTATTTTTACGTTATTCTTTATAACGTAAATATTTTGCTTCCTAACATGAATTTTTTTGTTTGTAAATTTATTGTTATGTAAGTTTT
Organism: Pavona decussata; assembly: GCF_977016875.1. Classification (NCBI taxonomy): domain Eukaryota; kingdom Metazoa; phylum Cnidaria; class Anthozoa; order Scleractinia; family Agariciidae; genus Pavona; species Pavona decussata. The sequence continues at coordinate 1,652,163 of NW_028145758.1, forward strand.
ATAACACTTATATTTTTATCATGGCCCTTGTAATTTTGGTCTGATACAAAGTTTTTGTCTATACATTCAAACCTCCCGTAAGCGATTACCCATAATGTCAAGGATATGTGGTCGTTTATGGGAGGTGGTCGCTTGCCAGAGGTCAAAAAATAGGGGATCTAAATTTTGGGTTATTTACATATGGTAATTGCGGAAACCAAACCCTTTTGTCAGTGCTTATCGAAACCCAAAGTAACAACTTTTCTTTCGACTGCCTGATTTAGGAGCAAACAGTAAACGGCATTTTTGCAATGTTAAATTTCAAGCTTAAAACATCTACAACTTCCGCGTTTGTTTTATTGTTACATAATCTAGTTGACGTTCTTTATTGCCACAATTTTTCTGTTGACTAATACAAAGTTGAGAGAGTCGTCACCAGTCATGCATGTATAGCTTGCTATTTCAAGATAACTTTTTTTTCCTACAAGGGATTCAACCTGATTAAAGTTTATTTCAGTGTACAGTATAGCGCATGTGTATGTTATTAATTGTTTAAAAGTAAAGCTATCCTATTTCGGGGGTACTTCTGGTAGCTCCGGCTGTGAGATTTCAATACGGCGTCCACTGTATTGATGTGAGCCAATATGTTACAGCAACACATTTTGCAATTTCCTCCCGTGAGAGAAACAGCAGATTGTGTGTTTAGTGGTTGCCTACGGGAGGTTAAAAACAATTGAAAATTTTAAGCAATCAACTCTAAAAGTGGTCGTTTACGAGAGGTAGTCGCCTACGAGAGGTTCCATCTATAGTGATTTGACTTGAAAACTAATGAGAGGTGGTCGCAAAGAGAGGTTCAGCTGTATTTATATTCATATCATTTTGTCATAAATGGCACCCCATACACTGTAGATCCCTACAAACTGATTCAAGGCTTTTGGCCCAGATTGTAGCTCATCCCTCGGTATTTTGAGTTTCTGCTTTGTTTGATTACCTAAACTCACTACCTTGTAATAACAATTTGTCATGGTGTTTTTGAATGCTAGCAAGCAGGCCAATAAAAATTTAGTTCTTGTTTACACCTTTGACTGTTAAGACAAGAAAATACTGATCAATAGCATTTAGCTAAATTGTCACAGTTAATACTGGGAATATAGACGTGCAAGTTAACATTCTCGGAACAAGATAAAAAGTAGCATAAAGTGAGTTAAATTAAATTAAACTAAATAAACATATTTGCCTTAAAAGTATGCACAAAACATTCAGAGCCTTAAAAGAAATGTCTTTGGTAAATGATGTGGGATCAGAGGAATCTCTTAATGGAGTTGAAATGTGTAACACGTGCTTACAGCATGCAAATATTGATTTTTTGCTTGTACCATATTTGAAAAACCCGCCATTTTAAACAAAGTGCAAACTTGTGCATAGAACCTACGTGGCAATAATAAAGCGATTTGATTTGCTTATTAGTTTGTTATTCATTTCCAATTCTGGTACATATGAGATTTAATATTTCCACGCTTTTGGCAACAGTAAAGATTTTGGAGTTACACATTTCAACCCTTGTGGATTGCTTGTGTCCTGGAATGTTGCAATGGAATGATTCGATTTCTTTGCTTTCAACAGGATTCGGAGGAAAGTGAAGAAGAAGAAGAGCTCACTGTGGAAGGGCTCAAACAAACAGAGGCGTATAAGCTGTTTAAGAGTCACTTTGAAATTATTGCGAAAAAGTAGTAACAGTATTGGTCAGAGTCCGTGAGCACTCCAAAAAGTTATGGAACCTCCAATGTGGCCACCGTTAAAAATCCTCAATGATAATGTAAATGTTTGCAATTAAGTGTATATTTAAATAACGTGTCAAATAACACAAAGTGCTAACCGAGTAAAATAACCTAAAGGTTAAAATTGAGTTTGGACACTCAAACAGACTGTAAAAATGTAATTAGATAGGGAATTGTATCTTTGTAACAGTTGTAATGTGTAAATAAAGCTGCAATGAGTTTCACTTTCAACTGATATCACAGGTAGTCCAACTTCTTTTTGTGGGAAGAATCTCAATGCCTTTATATTCGCAGGGTAAAGAATACACAAAGATTTGACAAGATTTTCTTTTATACAAAATAGGAAAAGTGTAAGACTTCCTCTTGGTAGGACTTGGATGGTGGTTTTCTTTGGTAACCCTGAAGTTGCGAAATTTGTAATGAAAAGGATTTGCCAATCATTTTGGCCGTGTGACACTCATATATAGAAAAAGGACATTAAACTGGTCCTCTTTTGAAATAGAGCTCTTATCGTTTATACTGTAGATTCAGAAGGTTCATGTCCGGGGTCGAGAACCCACTATCCGCGTTTGCATGCCTTTTCCCCATCCATTAACCTCCAAGGTAAACATTTGCCACCTTTCGAAAAGAATACTGGTTTGATGGGGGGCTAAAATAATAAAAAATAAATTCAAGGTTAATGTCGATAGTACGGGGAGTGCTTCCGCGATCTCCCGAGCCAGAAGCTCATGAGGAGAGGGAAAAACCGGAGTACCCGGAGGAAAACCTCTCGGAGCAAGGGCGAGAACCAACAAATATGACGCCAAGTCCGGGAAATGAACCCGGGCCACATTGATGGGAGGCGAGTGCTCTCAGCACTGAGCCATCCCTGCTTACGTGGCATTCATTCAAGTAAATGGCAATTCCGTAGATTGCACACCGAACTGTGCTGTTAAGCATTGTGTATTTCATTGATTAATGTCGCTAACTTCTGTTTATTTTTCGGTTGGCTTGGTTTTCTTTGTTCTTTTCGGTTGAATATATTCAATAACCCCTGTCAATTAGGCCCGGTTCATACGTCGAACTTAACATGAGCCGAACCTAATCATTTGGTTCGGCGCATGTAAAGATCGTCGTATGAATCAGTTAGGATCGACAGATTTGTATTTAGGTCGACCCGCCGTTCTATTCGACTGCGCCAGTCGAATAGAACGGCAAAAGTTCGACTTCGATTCAAACGCCGAACTTTTACATGTGCCGAACCAAATGCATACGGTACTCCAAAAAAATTGGGTAGGGTTGTGCGGCCCGCTTCCCAAAACCCTCTAAAAAAAAAACGAACCCAGGACTACAGTGCAAAAAAACTATACCCTATTTATTACCTAAATGGCGGCAAAGTGGCTAAAATCGATACCCTATTTATGACCAAAACAGCCGAAAAAACATACCCTTTAGCGCCGCACATACCTATATAGCCCATATAAGGGAGTAACCTCCCGGGCTCTAACGATTTAAAACCTTCGCTGTTAGTACATCCACCTCAAACTGCTATTGCGTATGTAACTGACGGGAGGATAATTTTGAAATACGAGTCCTAAAGGATGTGCACCATTGAAGATCCGTCATAGTCATATCATAGTACGCCGAATGGTGCAAAATTCACGAAATATTTCCATTCAGCATGCAGCAATTGCTGCGCATCGTATCTTGCGCGCACCACGTGATATAAAATGGCCTCGTACCCAGAGCCTGCGCTTTCGTGATCAAAATGACGGATGCGGGTGAACGGACCGAAGTATGTGATGTCTCTGATTCAGGATGGGGACCTTTTTTTTTTAGCAATACTTGAGGTCCTTGACGAAAGTGAAACATTATGGGAAACACTACACATGCTAATACTAATGCTGATTGGATTTTACTCATTCATTCATTTCAGGCTGATGGCCACTTCCCTTCACATTTTTATAACCATTCTCTCAATGTTTCGCACCTTGCTAGGAAGCCAACAAGCTAGGTGTTGTGCAGTCGTCACTTGTGACCTACAGTGTGCTAACCATGAACAAGTGTTTGCTGGATCAGATGAGGAAAGGGCTAGCAACTCTCAATGTCTTGCCTCAGATTGAAAAGCACCCAGATCTGTTTGAGCATTTGTTTGTAGGTAAAGTAGGAAATGTAACCTCTGATTTTGTGAAAAATCTACTGTAATTGCCTGATGAAGATAGCAGCAGTGCCTCAAAGAGGTCCATTCAGATGCTTCTTTCATTGCTTTAAAACGCTGAAGTGAGCGATTTGAAAGATTTTCTTCAAGTCCGGTAGCTGCTCTGTCACTAGTAAGATGGCTCCTGGTTGCATAGGCCTGTACAGGAAAATGTATGGAAAGTTCAAAACACGACTCGACGCTTTCTGGCGTAGCTACATCCCTCCAATTTTTTTCTTAAAATCCTTTTCCTAGTGCCAAGTTTCCAATTCATGAATTTTTCATAAGCGATGTTTTATGAAAATTATTTGACATCGGATTTCCATACAAACACTGTTATTTTAAGCGTGTTTGCCTACTCGTCAAAATGGCGTCGTAAACCGTGATAAGGCCTATTCGGGTCAGCTGTGTTGATACAGAATCGTGTTTTGCATCCACACTAAAAATTCCCACCAATTTTTCAAATCTTGCACCTTTCGATGAAGCCTTACGGGCAGTGATTAGGGAAGACACCTTCAACACAACCTGAGTTGTTTAAACATAATATTGTACTTCACGCAATGTTTCAATATTTATCTTTGGGGATATGTTACAGATGTATATTGTTGTTATAGCCCTGTTGAATTGTGGTTAAAATGTGTGGTTAGGTAGTTCAAGAAAGTGGAGTTGAAGTAACATTCCTTTGCAAGGATTTCAATCTCAGTATTGTCAGGTTCGTTTTGATAAAATTTCATGGGTGTTCATTTCCTCCTATTTAAAACTTTAACCATCCTTGTTGGTGATAATTGCAAAACAGATTCACTGTACATGTCACGCACACTAGAATGATAACATGATTAATATCAGTTGTGCCACATTTTTGGTGCCTATGAATTCAATTTATTATCATTACAAACCAGCAGCAGTGTGGTCTAGACTTTGAGCTCATTTTGTTTTTTTCAGCTCTCAAATTTCCAAATAGGAATGGTTCTTATAAACTGCTCAAATTATGTGATGATTCAGCTATTGTCACTATTAAAATACTTGTTGTTTTTATACATTGCAAGGTCATTTAAGCAGACTTTTGAAAGCTTGATAGAGCGGTTTTCAGTTGAGTGTAGAAAAGTAATTATTTTCTAATTACTGCGCTTTGTGTTTGCTTAAAAAAAATCGGGCCACTTTCTTCACCAATTGGAAGTAAGACCCCTCCCCCCCCCCCCCCCCCCGAAAAAAATTAAAACAGCAACAATTACTTGCATACAGTTTCCTGCGCTTGGCGGCATTTACATATAATTATTTGCTACTAGCTCTAATTAGTTGATTGAGTTTTCAGTGTCTGTTGGGATTGGTCTGATTAATTACTTGATTTTGGTTTTATGACACTCGTTTAAAAACCGCTCTATAACATGGAACTGTGAGATGGCATTACATTGCGTTAGCAGGTCCTAATTATACAAGTGATCGACCTTTCTTCATAGTTGCTATCTGCCACTTTGTAGACTAAAATGTTCAGGTTAGTCTGTTGAAAATTTAAATAATTATTAGCACAAGACAAGGTAAAATTTATTTATCGAAATACATAAACTGCGTCACAATGTTATCTAACTGTTCGTCAGTGAAGGGTGAATACTCTGTAACATCCTGTAGTCCATACTCCACCACGCGATGCCTCAAAGTCCAACGTGACACTAAAGCATTCTAGCTATTTCAGTCCAGGGAAGGCCCAATGAGCGATAATTGATCAGCACGTCTTCTGGTTTTTCAAGCCTTGGTCTACCTCTATCCCCATTTCTTTCCACTGTTAGACCGACTAGCGAATGCAGAGCGAGATCGGCACACCTCGAGCTAATCTGGACAGTCAGTATCAGGTGCTTCCCATAATGTTTCACTTTTGTCAAGGACGTCAAGTATTGCTCCAAAAAAAAGTTCCCAATCAGTGATATAGTCCGGGGAGGGGGGGGGGTACTTCCTTTTAAGAGGCTAATGAGGATGTGCCGCTGGATGGGGTCGCATTTTCACAACTGGATTGACTAGAATGGGGTTGCATTTTCAATAGAGTTACTAGAATGGGGTCGCACATTTTCGGATTTTTGGGGTAAGAAAATTTTGTTAAGTAGGGATTCAAAATGATCTCGGTTAAAAAGTTAAGAAAGTTGTTGTTTATTAAATGTAACAATCACCTCGCATTACTTTCCGTTCTTGAAAGTAGATGCATAAATAGAAAGTGACTTAGCTGGGATTGCAAAAATTACATTTTCCCAAAAAGTGACTAAGATGGGGTCTATAACTGGCTGCAAAATAGACTATAATGGGGAAGGGGGTCTGAGAGGCCAGCGGCACATACCCAGCAAAACTGAACCCAAGTACCCCGCCCCGGGGATATAGTTCGGTCCGTTCACCCGCATCCGCCATTTTGATCACGAAAGCGCGGGTTCTGGGTACGAGGTCATTTTATATCACGTGGTGCGCGCAAGAGTAGATGCGCAGGAATTGCTGAATGGAAACTTTTCGTGAATTTTGCACCATTCGGCGTCCTGTGAATGTGAACCGATAGAATAACTGAATGTGGATGAAGTTATAACTACTGAACGAATACAAATCTTGAATGTGAACCAATATTGATCCAGAATATAGATATAAATGCTGAATGTGAATGGTTTTATTTGATAATCAAAATATTAATCGTGAATGTGAATGTATATCGAGTTGCTGAATTTTGCACCATGTCGCCATCCATAGTAAGCTCCTGCCATGGGCAACGTAAAGTGAAGACCATCGCACCATCATTTCTTCTCATTGAAGATCACTCGGTTTCAGATCTTACAGCCAAATCCTCATCGGGCAAAATATGAAAAATTTAAAAACCGTCATAACCGGCTGCAGAAATTTAACAAAAAGACCACCAAACTTAGTAGCGGTACAGAACTTGATGACCATTAACTCACTTCTGGCTTCAGTTTCTGAAAATATGTTACGATTATATTGTTTCTTTGCGCAAATAGAAAATTGAATCGGGCCTAATTTACGTAATTTAAAACTACCAAATTACTGCAAATCAATAATGTATGTATCTGTCAAAGTTTCATCTGTCAACATCAAAAGTGTTTAGAGATAGACAGCCCCCACACTTTTTGAAAGAAAAAATTTTAACCCATACCTAAATTCACGTGAGCGACCTCGCTCATGGATTTCATGAATGAACCGAGCGAATTTTTTCCCAGAGGCTGTTTCTTGAACCAGATATTGGATGATGGCTTAACAATGGACGCCAGATATAATGGGGAATCTGCTGCAGCCATTTCAGGCGGTCGTCTTGCCAGATATATTCTTTAAAGATGCTCACAGGACAATGTGATCCACCAGTAGCGTACATGTTGGGGTTGAAGGTGCGGTCAGGGACAAATTCGTGTTCTCCAGTACGAGTCTTGCTTCCACGCTCAGTTAATCACTCGACATAATCTCTTCCTTTGGGGCCGTCTTCGTATTTTATTTGGAAGTCTCCAAACTCTACCCGGTGATGTTCGCCACTAGCTCTCCAACCAAAGAACAGGGTGTTTTTAAACCAGACTGTACGTAAAAGGCTTTGTGGTGTGTGGTATCCTAATTTTTCCACATCCCACAGCTTCTGAATCTGATTTTCGCTCAGTCCGAGAGCTTTGTTTGGCTTTTGCCCTTTGCCGGTACGGCGAAGCTGTTTTCGCTTTGAAGATAGAGCTTCACTCTGACCTTCGTAAACTGTCTGTCTGTGAGTATACTGTAATGTTTTTCTTTTTCCCTTAAGAAGTGGTCGAAACTTCGTAACTTAGACGTCAACGTACCAGGTTCATTTCCGTCCCCGTTCGTCTTACGTACGTTTAAAAAAAAGTGAGCCAAAACTTTGTCCAGTTCTTGTTCTGGTATCTTTTCAATAGTTCTTGTTTCGTTGACAGTTTTTGGCCATCTGTAAAACACATTAAGGTCACTTTGCATCTTTTTAGTTGTGTTTTTGTTTCTGTTCTCAGCAATAAAATTGTCAATGTCTTCGTCGTTCAGTTGTACGCTTTCTGTTTGTTCTGTTTGCTTAGTAACAACAACAACAACAACAATACTTTATTTCACCCCATAATTATTACAACAGAAAATATAAATATATACATACAATAGATGATAGGGGTGCTGGCTGCCCGAAATAACCTAAAAGTTAAAAAATGCCAGGCAGCCAGCTGTAACAAAATATATTTAAATGTTAAGGTCAAGGACACAAGAACAAACACACATAAATAAACAATAATAAAGTTAAACAGAGTAAAGTAAAGTACCAGTATATTAAAATGACTATAATTCTTACGTTGCAAAACAGTATTATTTCTTACCTTAGAATTACAAAATCGAAATCGAAGTACAGATGTCTAGTAATCTTTGATTAAGTGTTTCATTTTCTTTTTAAATAAAGACAAAAAAGATGATGTAATATCTTCATCAATGGAATTCCACACTGATGGACCTTGAAATGTAATATAATAATAAATAAATATAGTAATTGCAGCAACACCACCTGTTTCAGTAGTTTCTGTTTGTTGAGTTAAATAGTCTGTTTCTGTTAAGAGTTTGTCTTCTAAAAATTCAAGTCCAAGGGACCCAAACAAGTCAAAGGTGGGTTCGGCCATTGTTGCTCCTTTTCCTGCCTTTTCCGTCCGTATTCGCTCTGTTGTAAACCGGTCAAACCGGGACACTACAGTGTATTACGGTCTCATATTTTGCGCGTTCTCTTGACCTTATTTGGTGAAATGGCATAATAGTGGAATAAATAGAGGATATTACATGGCCGCGCGGAGATACGAAATTTCTCTTCGAGTGTTGAAAAATATTTCACGAGTGAGCGCAGCGAACGAGTGAAATATTCTTTAACATGAGAAGAGAAATTTCGTATCTCCAAGCGACCATGTAATTTTCTTTTTATTATATGAAATCCTCACAATACAACAAAATATGCTTTGCCAGTGTTTGCTCTTTATTTCAAAAACTAAGGTTTGAAATTGAGTACAAAAGCTTACAGTCAGTTGTTTATTTGTATCAATCGTAAACCAGGCCGATTTATGTCAATACAAAGTAAGACTTAAGCGAAAATGCCACAAAGAAAATAAATAAAAAATAGAAAAAGTATAAACAGGTAGGACCCTGGTATAAACTAATGGCATATTAAACATGGTTAGAAATTTGCTAACAAGTAAATCTGAACATACCGTCCTAGCTTTCATCGCTGCTTTCAACTACCCTCACACAACTCGACGTCGTACGCAGTTTTCCTCTTTGTATTCGGATATTCTTGTTCTTCTACGAATTCGATCGGTTTCTTATCTGTCATCTCGACAAATCTGCTTGTGCTTGTCTCCATTTTGGAATAAACTTAACTTCGACTCGCGAAAAGGCCAACTCAAAACTCCCAAAAGACCAAACGACAGCGAAACGGCGGAAAACCCTTCGGAAAACCACAAGTGCTTGACAGCGCGCGAAAATACTGCGAGCTGATTGGTCAAAAATGATATCACACATGTGTGGATAAAAGTGATATCGCCACTGGCGGGATTTATAGGTTATTTCACGGTTGGTGAGCGCGTACGATTTTTATTCACAAGTTGTGTAAAACAAACGAACGAGCGCAGCGAGTGAGTTTGTTTTACACAACGAGTGAATAAAAATCGTACAGGCGAACTAAACGTGAAATAACTTATTTATTATATACTTACCGAGATTCATAAGCGAAAAGAACTCAAAGATAAACATATCTTTATTTTCTTTCAAAGGAAAACAGCGCGCGGTCAAGCCGCCTTACAGTTCGAGAGTTGCACTGAAATGGCTTCCTTGTAAAATACTTTACATCCAAATTATCAAGCAAAAGTGCCGTTAAAAGGCAGAACTAGTTAGAATAAGATAAGACATCCTGAAAATATGTCGAAATAGTTCTACGCAAGTTCAAAATTTGAAATACAGAAGTGAAAACCGGAGCCTTCATTTTTTGTTGTTTATCAGAACCCGCATGCTTGAATTGACGAACACTAGTCAGAATCCGAATCAAGAGGTTTGATTCTTTTATAAGTTTTGCTAGGGTTTTCCTCTCGCACTGAAAGAGTGGGCGATTGATTTAAAGTGTTTATTGCCACACTGATATGTCCTCCGCTTATAACAGCACCTGAAAAAAGAGAAAGGGGCTGCTGTGCTGCTTGCTTGCTTTGCTGAGAAAACGTTGGACGAAATGTTGGATAAGTGAGTTCGTCAAACTCGTGCTTTCTTTTCTCCGGAATACAAGAGCCAGACTGTGGAGCTATTTCTCCCGAACTCAGTCCAGTGAGAGTGTGAGACATGTTCAACTGTTGTTTCTGTGAGACGGTAGAGTAGCTAGTGATACTTTGAACGTTTTTGTGTCCTGACAGTTGCATAATATCAGTTGGCGGCACGTCGTTGTTGACTAAAGTTTGAATCATAGTTTTTCTGCCGCTGTGGTTTTTGAAGTTTTGCCCGAGTCCGGCTTTCTGTGCCATTGTTTTCATTAAAGTATTAAGCTTATTTACACCGACTGGAGCTTTTTTGAACCAAGGTTTGCCGGAGCCAGATTTTACATTATTTACTGCCAAGTAAAACGGTGCATCGTCGGTTTTCATTTCCGCGGGTCGCTTTTCTGCGTAGACTTTGTAGGCCTTTACTGGACATTTCTCGTTGTTCGGCACAGCAAACATTTTCGGTGTAATGGCTCTTACATTCCGAGGATCGTTTCCTGAACGAGTTTTGGTTTCTCTTTCATTGAATTCAAGGTACTCCTGCCCTGTGGAAGTTTGACAAAGTTTTACGTCTCCCCAACACATTTCTCTGTGCTCCTTGCAGCCTCGTAACCCGAAATGGATTGTGTTGTTGAACCACACAGTGTTTAAAAGCGCTTCTGCCGTGGAACTTCCCAAGAGATCCTTTTCATACAGAACTTGAACATCTTCCTCACTTAAAGCAGCAGAAGCATTAGGCTTGTTGCCCTTGCCTTTCCGTTTTAGATCCTTTTGCTTTGACTGAAGCGCTTTCCGAGTTTGCTCGAACTGGACGTCTTTCATAAGGCAAAGTCCATAGTTTTTTTTCTTCAAATGGCGCTCAAAGCTAGCGAAGAATGCCCTTAAGGAATTAGGCTCGTATTCCTCGTTGTCTTCTTTTTTGCGAACCGTTATAAGGAACTCGCTGAGAAACTTGTTCAGCTCTTGAGGAGTCAATTCGTCCATTTGTCTCGTCTCGCCTTTCAAAACAAGAAATTTGTCAGTCAAGAGGAGCGGCGAGCGAGCGACACGGTCTTTTTCACAAGTGAAAATAATGATATAGCCAATCAGAGCGTCGATACGTCGTTTTACACTAGTGGAAAAAATCGTATGACCAATCAGCTGGCTTCTCTAGCGCGAAGAGACTATTTTTATCTCGATGCTTTTTGGCGCGTAAATCTCGGTATGTATATAATAAAGCGCTTTTATCGATTTGCTATCACTCGGTATACCACTAAATTTTATATAATAAAAATAATTTCATCGGGCATTGCGGACCATTGCGGCGTATTTTGCGGGTTAAAACGAAGAATTCAGCGGACTAAAATATATTTTAACCCGCTGTTCTGAGCCAATAAGAAAGAAGAAAATAACGCAGCCAGCCAATTAGAACTGGAACCCATTCAACTGTTCGCGCCGTTTTCTTGTTTGCTTGACTGGAAGCGCTGCCATCTGCAAAGAGATTGTTTTGAGCTACAAAATCGATGGAAAACCAAACGAAGAAGCAAATTCTTAGTCGTCTGAGCTAGATGAAGAGGACTTTAATACAGAAACTCGAGGGCGATGGTGGAAGTAATGCCTGTAGTAGCTCCACGGCCGGAGGCGAGGTGAATATAACTTGTCTTCTTTGAGCGAAACCAGCTCAGTTAAGCAATTGCACAATTAATTTTAACAGTCGTAAGAGACTATTTCTTCGCTGTTTACAAAATTCTGTTATTTTTTCCTTTTAAAAACTTAGAAACAAAGATTCTTTTGACAAAATTTGCGGTGTTCTGCCAAAGTTTTAAGTTTTTGTGACAACGAAAGCTTTTGTACAATAAAATAAACGCCGACGCAATTCCGGCAGCGTTCACGGAAGATATCGCGATCGCTTACTGTACTGTCTTTGATTCCTTTTGTGAATGCCCTCTGAAATTATTATAATAGTAATAGAGTTGATGTTGTTGGGCGTAAATATGTTTTTGGCCCTTCTCAGAACTCATTTTAGCTCTCGCCTGCGGCTCGGGCTAAAATGAGCCTGAGTCGGGCCAAAAACATATTTACGCCCGCGTCTGCCGCACACTTGAGGAAAGAGCTGAGCAAACTGCCTCGCGAGGCCAAGCAAGGCAATTAGCTCAGCTGTTTCCTCAAGTGTGCGGTTGAGTTTCCGTGAGAATTTCGCCTCGCGAGGCGAAATCTCAAATATCAAACATGATAGACATTTTCCTCACGGCCTCGCGAGGCGAAAAAACTCACGAAAACGCAACCGCACACTTGAGGAAACAGCTGAGCCGATTGCCTTGCATGCTTGGCCTCGCGAGGCAGTTTGCTCAGCTCTTTCCTCAAGTGTGCGGCAGGCTTTACTAACCGAGCGCGAGGGCCGTACTGGGGAATATTGGCCCGAGGTCGTGGCAGTACGCGCTCGGTCCGTACAAAAACGACCGAGGGCCAATATTCCCCAGTACGGCTCGAGCAAGCTAGGTTAGTAAGTAGTTTATTATATGGCACTGTACTGGGATCAAACTTGTTTATTTATAAAAACGCACTTCCGGTCACTTGAATTCAAAGGGTTTCCGTCGGATGACGCGAGCAACCCAGGAAGAACAAGCTACGGTACCACGAGTTTGAAAACAAATTTACTGAACGTTTACATGTAGTCATGTTAATTATAGAAAAGACTTCAAGAACGATTTGTAGCGGACTTTGACGAAAATCTTAACAGCAGCGGTTTGTTTTTGAAACTCACAAAAGGGTTTCGTCGATCCCAGAAAATTTACTAGCGCATCCCAAAGTACGGATCAAGAAAAGGTTGCTGTGAAAATCATATTCAACTTTAAAAGAAGCAGCATTAAGGACGGTGCCTACTATTACCGAAGTACTTTTGTGCGGTTGATGACTATGCGAGAAAAGTGGATCTTAGCAAGGGCTATTGGAATCCAAAAAGAAAATTGGGGGTAACCACGCATTTTTCAGAGATAATTAAACATTAAGAGTGAATGTCTGTAAAAATCGAGGAAAATTAGAAAAATGTGGCCATGGTCAAAAAATCGATTTCGCTCATACTGTGTCAGTTTGAAGGCCTAGGTAAGTAAGTAAAGGATATAAGGTTAGTTTTTTGAAATATTCCATATAACGGCAGAAAACCGCCAAAAACGGTCACCCTACCGGAAGCTCGGATTTCACCACGCGAGAACTCGAAATTTTACATTTTTCAGTTTCTCGCTACACAGCCATACACATAGCTGTGAATCTTTCTGTAGTATAAGTTAATACATTGTTCCTTCCTCAATCGAAACATAGTAATTATTTTCATCTCTATTCATCTGTGAGCGAACTGAGCTGGGATGAAGTAGACACACTTTTCCCTATCACGCAAAAGTCTAAAATAATCCAAAATCAGCATAAAAAAAAGCTGACCGGTAGTTCTTCAAATCCTCTGATACTTTGACAACAGACAGTTCAGTCATTGATTTTTAGATGTACGCTTTTAAATCTTTAGGATCTAGCAGAACTTTTGTACGAACGCCGCTCAAAGTTGGACAAAATTACAATTCAGCGCCATCGAAATCTACAACGCCACGTAACAAGGCAAAATTGAATAAATTAACTCCTTGGCCAAAGTTTGTATAAAAAAGACTTTAAACTATTTTCAACGCTTAAAACGTTGTAAAACTATATTGATGTTAAATATATTGTCTACACGGGTACGACAAACCAACAAACACCAAAATTACCACTAGACAAAATTAAATCTCACTCGCTCCCCAATCTGTAGTGTCACGCACGAGCGACTTGGCTACAATAACAAACAGATATTTGCATCCCTTGATAAACGATGTGCCAGATTTCCCGGTGAACTTGCTGAAGAAATAGAAAATAACTTGATTGCAATACAACCTGGAACAATATGAGAAGCTTTATCATCCTTCGATAGCCAATCGGAAGTAACCTTTCCCACGAAAAGCAAATATTGCATCGTTCTATAAATAACCAAATCTACTCATTCCCCCTCTAAAACATTACATCTAAAGCCGGAGTTTATTGTTGGGCAAGTTCACAGACATACAGAACAACGATGTCTTGTTCTTTTTTTACTATTGTCGGTGGGATTTGCGGCGCAGACGAATGCACTAGCTCCTCAGCTTCCGTCACGCCACCCACGTAGTGTAACAAGCGTACCGACACAACCAAGTCCAGTTAATTCTCGAGTTTTATTCGGCACATGTGAAATGCGAATTGATTTTGGCAAGAATGAGTGTTTTCAAAAGGCGACGGATTTACTGGAAATGACTATCTGTTTAGCTTGTCGTGAAGGTTAAAAAGTATTTTTTGCACTTTCCCGGAACTTGTTTCTGGTCACTCTGAGGCAGCTGTGGAAAGGAATTTATTTGTTCCAGTTCATGAAGTTTGCCATCCCTTTTTTTTTCTGTTGATATCTTTCTGAAGGAATTTTGTTTTTTTGGCGAAGCTGAAATGAACTATTTTAATCAAAGACCAGAATGTTGGCTTACATAACACATGGGAGTCATGAAATAATTAACAATTATTCCACAAGTGCGCGTTGGATATGAGATGATAGATGGCCGACAAGGCGCGAAGCGCCGAGTTCGCTATAATCATCTCATATCCAACAAGCGCAAGAAATATTGCTAGATCTTACTGATTTCACTGTGCAAGAATAACCAGCAGACAATTTAATGGTCGCCATTTCTCGTCCATGGTATAATAGCTCATATACTAAGGCCGCTAAGCCAATCAAATCTTTCGAATTGCATTATACAATGATTCAGTTTTTAATAAGGTTTGTTATTAAAAAGTGGATCATTGTATAATGTAATTCCAGGGTTTTGATTAGCTTAATGAGCTTAGCTTAGCTTAAATACCATTAGGGTCCCCAATAGTGTTCTGCAATCCCACCATCCTGGACAAAATTTTCTCTCAGTCCCGTAACCCCGACCGCTGTGTTAGTCCAATCCCGATCCCGGTCAGGTCATAATATTTTTTAAGCCCATTAACTCGACAAAAAAGGCATTTTCAGTTGGATGTAAATTCCCACTGCAAATCTGAGCTCTGATTTTTGCACTGGTCTTAGGTCACCAACAAATTAGCTGTCAGATGGTATGTCCTATTTCTTGACGGCATCGTTCATTTAAGGCGTTCTCAAAGTTTTCCCCGAATCACGTCAGTCAATAAGTCAGTCAGCAATTTCGTATTAGTGCTTGTTCTTTTTCCTTGTTTTTTTTTTTTCGCTCAATTGAATGGCGAGGGCTGACTTTCTTGTCACATTAATGCTTGGAAACTTTTCCAAGTCAGGGATAATGGCCGCCAAAGTCTGAAGGTCATTGCTACTCACGTGCCTTTCGCGCGAATTAGTCCCTTAATGTCGTTCAGTACGCTAGCTCTGTGGCATTCGTATAGGCCTATCGGCTCAAGTGAACTGCAGGGTCTCAGAAAGTACTGAAGAAATTTTATCTGTAAAGACATGGGACCTGTAGATTTCTTTTCTCGTCCTCATATCGAACGCGTGCTCTTGGAATAATAATTATTGTTCATTATGATGATTGATTGGATAACAGAATGAAGAAATAAGTAACAAAATGACCATCACCAACATAAATTAAATCTCTTCGTTGTTCAAATAAACGATTTTTTCCATATATGGTCGTATATTCTCGTGTCACCGGAAGGAAGAGAATACAAAACTCATTCGATACAGTTCCTGTCTGGTAGTACATCCTATAACTGGTTATTTACCTGAGACAACTGGGACGTGCTGTTTTAAACGTTCTAATAACTTCATGGATTGGCATAAATATATTCCTTTTCCAATGCGGCTACTTTCCACAGCTCGTTCAGAGCGACCCGAAACAACTTCCGGGATGGTGCAGAAATTACTTTTATGCTGAACCTGGCACGATGAATAGGACAGACAATCATCTCCAATAAATTCATTGGCTTTTAAAAAAACGAATTCTTGCCAAAATCAAGTCTACTTTTGTTTCAACTCCGGAAACTTTCACTCCTTGGGTGGTGTGACGGAAGTTGAGGAGTTAGTGCTTTCGTCTCCGCCGCAAATCCCCACGCAAATCCCACCGATAATAGTTAAAAACGAACAAGACACCGCTGTTCTGTATGTCTGTGAACTTACCCAACAATAAACTCGGGCTTTAGATGTTTCAGAGCTATGGATATGTAGATTTGGTTATTTAGAGAACGATGCAATTTTCGTGGGAACGGTTACTTCCGATTGGCTATCGAAGGATGATAAAGCTTCTCATCCTTAATAGGATTAAATTTAATTGTTCCAGGTTGTATTGCTATCAAGTTATATTCTATTTCTTCAGCAAGTTCACCGGGAAATCTGGCAAATCGTTTAGTAAGATATTTTAAAATATGACTTATTTTAAACCAAGGGATGTAAATATCTCTTTGTTATTGTAGCCAAGTCGCTCGTGGACACTACAGATTGGGGAGCGAGTGAGATTTAATTTTGTCTAGTGGTAATTTTGTGTTTGTTGGTTTGTTGTACCCGTGTAGACAATATATTTAACATCAATATATTTACTACTATACAACGTTTTAAGCGTTGAAAATAGTTTTAAGTCTTTTTTATACGAACTTTGGCCGAGGAGTTAATTTATTCAATTTTGCCTTGTTACGTGGCGTTGTAGATTTCAATGGCGCTGAATTGTAATTTTGTCCAACTTTGATCGGCGTTCGTGCAAAAGTTCTACTAGATCCTAAAGATTTCAAAGCGTACACCTAAAAATCAATGACTGAACTGTCTGTTGTCAAAGTATCAGAGGATTTGAAGAACTACCGGTCAGCTTTTTTTTATGCTGATTTTGGATTATTTTAGACTTTTGCGTGATAGGGAAAAGTGTGTCCACTTCATCCCAGCTCAGTTCGCTCACAAACGAGCAGAGATGAAAATAATTACTATGTTTCGATTGAGGAAGAATCAATGTATTAACTTATACTAAAGAAAGATTCACAGCTATGTAAATGGCTGTGTAGCGAGAAACTGAAAAATGTAAAATTTCGAGTTCTCGCGTGGTGAAATCCGAGCTTCCGGTAGGGTGACCGTTTTTGGCGGTTTTCTGCCGTTATATGGAATATTTCAAAAAACTAACCTTATATCCTTTACTTACTTACCTAGGCCTTCAAACTGACAAAGTATGAGCGAAATCAATTTTTTGACCGTGGCCACGATTTCTTTGATTTTTACTGACATTAACTCTTAATATCTCTAAAAAACGCCAATATAAAGCAATGTATGGGATTTTTTTTCCTCAATTGAAGCTTAATTATCTCTGAAAAATACATGGTTACCCCCAATTTTTTTTTGAGATACCAAAAGCTTTTGGTAAGTTCTGTTTTTCCCGTATAGTTTTAAACCGCGCAAAAATATCCCTGTATTAGTAGGCACCACTCATAGGAAGCCCGAGTAACTCGCGATGCGCAGAACGAATGCGCAGTAACAATAGTAGGCACCGTCCTTAAGTCAATCGTCCTCATCGCTCTCATCTCTGGCTCGGAAACCCAAGTGTAGGAAGAAAAAACCACTACACAGTTCTTTGAAGTGCAACTGGATTGGAGTCGCCGAATTCTTCTGCCTCTCCTTCGTTTTCGTCAATCGCCTGAGCGGCCAGCAGCTTGTTTCTGTTTCTTCTGTTGTGCTCGTGAACAAGTGACTTGTTCTTCGCAGCTAGAACTCTTCCCGATTTTTCGAACTCATTATCCTTGAGTATGTTGAATGGATATTTCTTCTCAGATAAGTATCGCTGTATTTTATGGCGTTGAAAACTGGAAAATATTGCTGGCTCGTATTCACCATTTTTCCTGAATGGGTACGTTCATAAAAAAATTGACGAAAGGTGGTCAAGCTCGGACACAGGTAGGCTTTCAATTGTTTGACTATTCAAGCCATTAGTTCCAACAAAACGGAGTAGAGTGTTCATATCAGTAGACGTCTCCCTTTTGTGTTTTCACTTTTCCGTTTGTTTATGAAATCGTCAATGGCTTCCTGGCTTTCGCTGATGCCTGCTTCAGAGGTTTCTAGATCTTCGGGATGGCAAAATTTGCTTTGTAAATGATATTCTTCTTCGTCCATGTTGGAATCAGTCTTTTGGGTAGTTTCTCTGCGAAGAATGAAAGTATTTTCAGGTTTTCTTTTCGCAGTTTTAGCTGCAAATTTTCAAATTTGCCGCTGCGGTCGTAAACAAAAATACGCGACTTATGACCGTTTCAATGGAAACGGTCCGTATGGTAAAATCCCGACCAAGAAAGAACCAATCAGAACGCGCGGATTTACCTCAAGACTACCTTGCCGTATAATAATTTGTTATATTATAAATTCGATGAAGAGAAATTTACTTAAAAGACTTTCTTGGGTGTAAAAGCGGCCACGGTAAATGACAATTAGCTTAAATTCCAATAAATTATGGCATTTTCAAAGTAAAAGGATCTGTTTCTTTTCCGGATGTCTCTTATCTCCAGAAAAAATTGCTCCAAGAGCTCTGCCGCGTTCTTTTTCATCAGGACGTAACACATCAATCGAAATCGATCATCGGAAACCTAATCGATAAATCGATATTACTCGATTTTACTCGATAATAATCAATCGATTAAGCAAAGTAATCGATCAATATCGATTATCACAAATAATCTTGCAGTCGATTTTTATCGATTTCCGATATTAATCGATTAATTCATATCGATTAATATCGATTTGAATCGATCTTGATCGAGTATCGGTATTATCGATGTGTTACGTCCTTATTTCATGGCTCAGGTCTGTCAATTTGATCTTCTTGTCGTAGAGTCGAACGGCAGACTCGGTAATTTTTACAGTATTCTTTGCCACTTGGTTTTTTTTCAAATTTCTAAATTTCCAAAGCATCTAAGCTAGGATAACAATGCTCTGTTTTTTTGGTTTTTGGGTACTAGTATGGTTGCTCTTTTTATTCTTGCTTCTGGTTATGAGGTTTATTCATCACTGTTTTCATGTTGTTGTTTATATCTCGGCGGTAACAACTTTTCAATAAAATTTGCTGGTAAAATGTTCAAACCTACTAGCTCGTCTATTTCATCAATGGTAGGTGCTTTATGGACTGTAAATTTTTGCATTATCTTTGTTTTGACGTAAAAGTTAAAGCCAAAAATTCAAATAACCCGCCCCGAGAAAAAATTTCGCGCACGGATATTACCATGGTTACAGTTTAACTGAAGTAAGAATTTCTCTTTCAATCAGCGCTCGATTTGTACTTTATCCGTTTACTCCTGCAACAAAATGTCTGTATCGCGATTTAAAACTAAATTCGATTTTGAGACGGCATGACGACTTTATATTGACGGCGTTGAGAGACAATATATTCCGTATTGGGCTCCGTCGCTTCGGACTCCGCCCAACACGGAATATATTTTCTCCCAACTAGCCGACAAGATAAAGTCGTAATGCTGTCTCAAAACGAATTTAGTTTATAACTGAGCCTCCATTTGGCGCGAAAATATTTTTACATGTAAAACAATTATCTTGCGAAATTGCGCGGTACTTAGCCGACAAGGCCGTGGGCCGAGTAGGCTAAAATCAGGCGATATTTCGCAAGATTGAGCAGGATAATTGTTTTAGTATTATTCAACACATTGATAGCAGAAAGCCTGGAGTCTCAAACTGGCTGAAGCCAAAGAGTATCATAGTTGAAGTTGCGAAGGCCCCCGGGCCCCGTTTCTCGAAAGATCCGGTGACTTACCTGGCCCGATAAGTATATTTTTAAATGTTTTTTCGCCGATTTCACAATGATTACAGACATGGTACTTCGCCAATGTTTTCATGTTTTCACATTTGTTACCAAATTACTTAACGGGCCCGGTAAGTTACCGGGACTTTCGATAAACGGGCCCCAGGGCCGAGCTGAACAGACTGGAAAAGCTTTTCAACAATTTCTCGGGTGAGTGTTTCTTTGTTTACTGCACAAGCAATCTTTCCTCGGTGTTTTGACAAACGCATCTAGTGCCTTGTCGCTTGCAAGAACTCTGGATCTGTTATGATACTGAACGTTTTTTTTTTTCCAGCCAGCTGTAATGTTTCTGAAAGTAATTGCTTTGTACTAGCTACCTCCATATTTTTGTCTACCAGAGAGAGAAAATTTCTCGAGGCATTTCATTTGTTAGCTCGGTTTAATTTTCTCAAGTGGTTTCTTCCAAGACGAGCCGAGAACTCTGTTTAATTGTTGCGAGACTTCGAATCTAAGAAAATACTGTTTGTAATTTTCTCTGTCGTGATACTGATATTTATGTTTTCTTTATTTAAATACCTATCCAGGCCAGCACGAATTGCTCTCATTGAATAACGGCTGTAATATGTGTTAAGTTACAAATAAGTGCCCGGACGCACTGGGCAAATCTTTGTTTATTTGGCGAGAAAATCTGTCACCAATTCCCTGAGACAAGTGCGCCCGGTGATTTTTAGATCTACCAAATTTTGTCAAGGCTTACCAAACTTCAAAGACGCCGTCGTCCTGCCACGGAGGAGTATGACTATCTGTCGTGGGTCGTGGGTGGATGTCGTGGGTCGTGGGCGTGGGTAAAAGTCGTGGGTAAAAAAATAAAATAAATAAACTGAAATAAATAACTTTAAAAAAATTATTTACACGTGACGAGCTCTTTAGGTAGTGTCAATCGCCTGCCCCCGTATAGGCAGTTTGCCATAGCCTGCGAGCAAGCTCTTTTGGGAGCTCTCTCCCCAAGAGAGCTTGCTCGCAGGCTAAGTTTGCCAAAGAAGCAAAAATGGGAGGGGGGAGTTCTCTAGCACTTTGTACCACCACCCTACTCCCCCCCCCCCCCCCCAACCCCCAAAACGGCCTAACGTGCTAGCGTAAACATCAGCGCATTCGTTGAGGATGTTGTTGTAAAGCCACAAGTCAACACGTATGACTTCTACTACCAACGAGGAACGGGGATCGGATTTTAAAGCTACAGTCTCTATTAAGAAGGAAACTTGTATTAATACAGACAAAGAAATCGGTGACTACGTTGTTGATATTAAAGCTTTATTGATGTTAGGGACTAGTCCACTGTGGATCATTACGTTACTTTGCTAAATCCCCCGGAACAGATTTTCAACACAGTTGGTTTTCCGTAGTTCTATTTATAATATTGTTTTTACACATACCATTACTGAGACAAAAACCATACTTTCTAAAACTTAATGCCTCTAGAAAAACCAACAACAACAAAGTTAAATCAAAGAAATCATCAACTGCCTATGGAATAAGTCGGCGAAGCGAAAAAAAAAAAGACAAACCCTAACCAAACAGCGCAAAGGCCATATGGCTAATATGGCTAAGCCACGTGTCTAATTAACAATTAGACGGCGAGCTCGAGGTTTCGATCGGCTGATAGTTGGCGAGGGGCGAAGCCCCGAGCCAACTATCAAAGGCGATAGAAACCGAGAGCGAGCCGTCTAATTGTTTTAGCATACCTCAGGGGTCGATCTATGAAGGAAAAAATTCTTTTTATTTCATAAATTTTGTAAGCACACCTTAGTGACCGACTATCGCGTAACGCGCAATCTGATTGGCTACACAGGTGCCGTCTATCGATCGATAGACGGCAGTTTGTCAGAGCGCGCGCGATTTAGCATGCATCATTGCACAAATATATCAAAATTTATGAAATAAAAAGATTTTTTAGCTTCCTAGATCGATCACTGAGGTATGCTAAAACAATTAGACGGCTCGCTCTCGGTTTCTATCGCCTTTTGATAGTTGGCTCGGGGCTTCGCCTCTCGCCAACTATCAGCCGATAGAAACCTCGAGCTCGCCGTCTAATTGTTAAATATATTTGTGCAATGATGCATGCTAAATCGCGCCCGCTCTGACAAACTGCCGCCTATCGATCGATTGACGGCACCTGTGTAGCCAATCAGATTGCGCGTTACGCGGTAGTCGGTCACTGAGGTATGCTAACAGCCGTTACATTCAGTACCTTTGGAAAACTACGTCCTTTTCGCAACAGGGAATGATACAGTTGCCAGTCTCCCAAAGTGGCGTTCCTATTCGTAGATCTAGGATTATTTTGATCGGCTAGGCTTAAATACCCACAATATTGATTGCTCAATTCGAAGCCCATGTTCAGGGTCATGTTTTTTTCGAAGTCGATGTCACTCGTTCCCAGGACCCCGTTCCATGTTCTCGCTTAACATCCAAAGGAAACAGCTCAAAAATTCTCCTTTGGTTTCTTTGTATACTTTACAAAATCTGGATTGCGCACTGCCCTTCCCCTTTCCAAGGGTGGTGTTAAAAAAATCCATGCTGATCTTGCGAATAAAAATCTAGTGCTATTTCCAGTCAGTAACTTAACAGTCTTTCAGCAAACGTTGCGACATAGTTTTATTTTTTCACTGCTTCGTTATTTTAATTATTTTACTCACGACTGTTACCCAGGTCTTTTTTAAGTTATTTATTTTAGTTTAACTTTTTTTTATTTAATATTTTTTTACCCACGACTTTTACCCACACCCACGACCCACGACATCCACCCAAGTCCCACGACCCACGACAGATACCTTAAAGTTCCGATAGTAACGACCCTCCGAAAGTAACGACCCCCTAAAGTAACGTCAAAACTTTGTGGCTACTAATAAATCCCGAAAATAGCGAGCCCCCGAAAGTAACGACCCCCCCCCCCCCCCGAAAGTAGCGAGTCCCCAAAAAGTAGCGAAACCATGCAAGGTTTTTTTTTTTAATTACTAGCTTTATACAAACTCCGAATGCCTTTATTGTTTTCCAATCCATAGTCAATTTTTTAATGTACAATACGAGCATCTTCGTGCATGGACAAATTGATCACGATAAGGCACCTTACAACAAGGGAAAGCCATCATTCGTCCTTGACATCAGTTCACTGATGGCGTAATGTGAAAACTAAACTGGTAGAATTTCGTATTAATTAACAACAGGAACGTTTCTTCAAATTAAAATTGAAAACTCTATATATATACTGCAGTATAGACCGCATTGGTGTGCCATGGACTAAAAGCACTGAGTTTATCTTTCCTCCCCTGAGTCAGAGAAGAATTCGGTTCTACATCGGCTGATTCATTCATGCGCTAGTCCGGTAGACCATCGATGTTTATTTCACTGTCCCTGCTACCAGAAATGGGTAGTGCAAATGGTCTTAATCGGCTGTCTGTTGTTTGAGCTCTGCGCGAATCATATAATTTTTCATTTTGGAGAAAAGAGCTAGCGCTAGCTTGTTTCATGATTTTTGTTCCCCGAAAATAACGACCCCCCGAAAGTAACGACTCCCCGAAAGTAACGAGCCCCAAACACTGTTAATTCCGAAAGTAACGAGGGTCGCTACTATCGGAACTTTACGGTAGTCATACTCGCCTCGGAGCAGGACAAATTTTTGTCCGGCGTGAAATCTGACAGATCTGTTAATTTACACGCCATGATTTGAAGGAAAATGTCAATCAAGAAAATTTGATCTCTATTTTTATATTAGTTGGGGCATTTCAGAAAATATAAAAAGTTACAGAAATATAAGGCATCGTTCATAAATATGTACACAACATAATGCAGTGAGTCGTGCAGGCCTGTCATTTCTATTATTATCACTAAAAGAATTATTTCAAACCAAGAATTGCAAGGCGTAGGTAGCTTCCAATAATAAGAATGAGGCCTTCGCCGCCTTATAAGTACAAATCTGTTGCGGTCCCGGGGGGGGGGGGGGGGAACCTCCTTATAAGAGGCTAATGGGGATGTGCCGCTCGATGGGGTCGCATTTTGACTAGAATGGGGTTGCATTTTCAATAGAGTTACTAGAATGGGGTCGCACATTTTCGGATTTTTGGGGTAAGAAAATTCTATTATGTAGGGAGTCCAAATGGTCTCGGCTAAAAAAGTCAGAAAGTTGTTGTTACAATCATCTTGCATTACATTCTGTTCTTGAAACCACAACTTCAATAAACCAGTTACACAATAGCACAAAACCACTGGTCCAGAACAAAGTAGATGCATAAATAGAATAAAATATAATGGGGCAGGCGCTATGAGAGGCCAGCGGCACATACCCAGTAAAACTGAACCCAACAACCCCCTGGGGGCTGTGGTACTCTAGAACAAGTTGCAGTCGAACAAGGTGAATACAAAATATTAACGGCAGAGGCGGAGGTGACGAGCTTGAGAGAACAAACAACAAAAGCTAGAATAACTGAAATATATTTGTTTTATTTGTTTTATAAAAAAAAAAAATTCTTGCCCGATATTTCGGTTTGCAATACAAACCTTCCTCGGGGGCTGAACGAAAAAGAAAAGTGAGAAACATAAAAGGATCGTTACAAAGAAGGTTTAAAATATAAAATGCGTGACAATGATTGGTTGTTTAAGACTAAGTTACAAGTGTGAGACATGTCATTGGCGTGTTTCGTCACGTCTATTTATACCAACTGAGGGTGCAACGTGTTAGCTTTGTTGATTAAATGAGCTTCACGAGCCTTTCTAACTGAGTCACGTTTGCTGCGTATAAGTTCAAGCGATATAAGTTGGACGTCGTTGATTGAGTGGCCAGGTTGGTTGAAATGTAGCAAGAGAGGAGTAGGGTTGAGTAGTTGATGGTGATTCAGGATAGATCTGTGATGCTCCTAGACTGCAAGCAGTCCCTTTCTGGTCAGTCGAGAGGGTGCGCTCACAGCGCAGCGAGACTGGAGCGAGGAGAAATAAACGAGAAGAGACTGGGGGCCTCTCCCCAAGCTCCCCTCCGCTCGTTTGCTCCAGTTTTTTCGCGCTCGGCTATTTCGCGCGACTTCTCGACTATCCAGAAAGGGACTGCTTGCAGTCTATGATGCTCCCCGAAACGTTCATTAAGTTTGCGCTTAGTCTCCCCAATGTATTTAGCCTCCCACGCAGTCGTTTTTAGGGGACTCGTATTACCTCCTCCCCACAAACTGTGGGGAGGAGGAAATACGATTCCCCTAAAAACGACTGCGTGGGAGGCTACAATGTATTGAGAGTGGCACTTCTTACATTGCATTAAATAGATTAGGTTTTTGGAATTGCAAGATATGTAGTCAGTAATTTTGCGTGATTCGTTAGTGTTGAAAAAAGTGTAGTTCGTTTGACCTTCTTGGAGAAATGAGCAAGTTAGGCATCGTGGGTGGTTGCATTTATGAATCCCAGCGGGTTGTTGATTGGAGGGCTTGTTTTGAGGTAGCTCGGAATGGACCAGGAGATCACGTAGACTTGCGTTACGCTTGTAGGCGATAACTGGTGGATGAGGGAAAACTTGTTTGCAGTTGGCGGAGGACTGGAGGATGTTGATATGTTTTTTCACAATAGATGAGATTTTGGGAAGAGCAGGATTGAAGGATATGACGAAGGGTGTTCTGTCTGTTTTTGTGGCTTTCTGTTCTTGTGGCTGTAGTGTTGCGTGACGTGGAATGGCTCGTACGCGATTTGCATCTTTTTGCAGGGAATAGCGGCTGTAACCACGTTGGACCAGGTGCTTGATGAGTCCTTCGCTTCGTTTATCAAAGAAAGCGTCGGTAGAGCATATGCGACGGATTCGCAAGAAAAGGCTGAATGGAATAGTTTGTTTAGTGTGGTTCGGGTGACATGAAGTTTTGAGGAGGTATTGATGCTTGTCTGTGGGTTTTGTGTTTTTGTGTGGAGATCTGTTTGGATGTGGTTGTTGCTGAGGTGGACTTGGACATCTAGGAAAGGGAGTGTCTGATGAGAGGAATCTGAGTATTCATGGGTAAATTTAATACTCGCGTGAATAGAGTTCAAGTATCTGATGAAATCTTTAAGGTGTTCCTCTCCTTCTGTCCATATGATAAAGACGTCATCGATGAACCTCCACCAAACGAAATGCTTGAGAGGAGCGTTTTCAATGGCGTGTTGTTCAAATTTACCCATGAATGTGAAGCCTCCAATGGCATAGTAGAAGTAGCTGCTGCCTCTGCTGGAGTTGAACGAATTTAAGGAAGAAAAAAAAATAGAACACAAGCAATAATATCCCCAGGCAACATATGCAATCGACGTGGTTAATGATCACCATAAGCCCATGACTCCTGAGATCTCATGTAACCTTTCCCGCGAACAGCGCGCAAGCGATGGTGTTTATTTCCTTGTGATTGACACTAGTGGTTAACAAATATTTTACTGTGTCTCAGTGCGCCCACGCTTGACAATTTAAAAATTTGGCAGAGACAAATTTTGTCGAGATTTTTGGAAGGGCCAAACAAATTTTGTCAGTCCAGTGCGTCCGTACCCTAAGACGCAACGTTTACGGACAGCTTACCGTCAAAAACGTTTACGGCTATGAAGTTGTAATTTTTTTAAATTTTTTTTAGTGTTTGATGGTACCGCTTCATCGACCAGCAGATTTATCTCATCTTCCGTCACAAAAGCGAACCGTTCCCCCATCTTGGCAAGTTGAAGCTATTGTGCAATACCACGTTACTTGGGGAATGTAATCAGTCACGTCAGGGTAATGGGCTCCTGGTCACATGGAGCGTTAAGACCAATCGCGTGCGAGCTTAAATATCGTTTCTTGGTAGAGGTCTATGTGAAAAGCTATGGAACAGATCTGCCATCTTTTTAGAGCAGTTATGGTGCTCCGCAGCTGGACTTAGGCCATTTAATATGTCGTCTTCCACAAAGGCGGATGCCGTGAAAGAAATCGTTCAGGGGATTGTCAGTCTGGAAAGATGCCTTGAAAGAAATGTTAAGGAAATATGTACGGCACTAACAGCATTTCTATTAGAACCCTGCAATGAGCTTCCGGGTCGTGACGCCGATCTGACAGCAAAGCTAAGAAAACATTTGTCAGACATCTACTGGACTTTAAAATTGCATCTGTTTTTCCACCTTGGAGAATACACTGCTTTAAGACATGAAGAACTCCAGCAATTCGGCAAATCACTCCAACTGACAAATGATGAGCTACAAACTCTACCAAGTAAAGAACATGCCATCGATCCTGGAACCAAAGTTCTGGAAGCTGTAAGTATTACAATTTTTATGATAAGGTTACAAAGTCCTCGAATTTAATATAAGAAGGGGTCAAATTAGAGGCAACTGCACTCGCCTGTTTTCACTGTAACGCCATAAAAAAATGTAAATAAATAAATCGAATCCGTGCAACGAATAAAGTCAACAAGTTGAAATGTTATAGAAGATAAAATAAACAAAACAATCCTTCCAAGTCTCAGGTCGGTGCGGTATCACACACACTGATATTTGGCAACATTTTTCCACACAAATTTTTCGAGCTCAATATATGAAGACGCCATTTTTAGGCCCCCTGCAAAATGGTGGATACTAATTGTGACACACTGGTAACTAAGGGGCTATTCACATGATCCGGAATGAAATTCATTCCGGAATGAGTTTTGTACCAGAATGAAGTTCGTGCCGCATTCACATGTGAAAATCGACCGACTCTGGCTCACGTCGTTTAACTTGGCGCGAGTTTTTTTTTTTGTTGTGCATAGCACATTCCACTCCATCTCCCAACCTTTGCCTTTTGTCGCAGGGTTGTCAAAATGAGCCGGCAACCGGCGCATTTCATCGGCTATACCGAATACTGCGCCGGCTACTCTGACTGCTAGGTTTGTTCTAGACATGGTGCTGCGGAAATAAAACTGTTCAGTTAATAATTCATCGGAAGCCAAATCGGAACAGAGGCAATAAAACAGTTATTTTGCCTAAAAAGTACATTAAATTGTGTGCATGACACAGATGTCGACGCTTGCGAAAGCGCTAGCGTCGGTCAATGCTCAAGGTTTCAAAAATATTATGGCGAGCGGAGGCGGCGGATCAGCGAAACAAAATAGGACTTTGCTTGATTTCAATTTCATTAAAAAGAAGAAGATGAGGAGAATGAGCAAGACGACGGGCAACAAGGTAAGCGTTGATAAAAACTCGTCCTTTGCACGTTTCGCATTTTCTGGGAAAACAATCAGTCAGTGGACAGACCATGAATTCAATACCCCGATACGGCAAAAAGAAAAGTCATTCTGGTTCACTGGTTAATAACTTGTGGGTATTCAGGGAGTATTGACACTAACATAAATGTTACTTTCGTGATCCTTTTTTTCTCACATTCGAATTATTCTTTCTTTTGTGTCGCTTTAGAAACACTTTTGTTTATTACGACAGTGTGAAAATTTTGTAAATTAACCCTGATTAGATTTACTGACTATTTACATTTACGTTTTTGTGCTGGCACGTCTCGTAAGCAATGAAAAAGAAAAACCAAGGCTAAAACTAATATTGAAATGAAGAAGGATATTAAATTTTAGAATAAGTTGAGCTTTATTTAATTTGCAAGACGAAACTTGCAGCCAAATTATGCGTGTTGATACAAACAAGAAAATTGCCAAAATTATCCGCCACCTCTGTAATTAGTGAGATGTTCATTTCATTTTTGTGGGCTCTTGACTTTGGCATACTGTATTTCGCAGACTGGACTGGAGTGGACTGAATTTGTAAAACGTGGATTTGTAAAACAAGGATTTGTAAAATGAGGACTGGTAAACAATCACAAGAGAAGAAACAAAACAAAAATAGTTTTATTTGTTTGATCATTTATTATAAAACCATGGCAAATTCTTTCGACTTCTCACTATAAGATTTTATTTTCACTATCCCGCATGCCGCACCTTGCGTCCGGCTACGTTAGTTTTTGTGTACCAAAAGACGTACATTGCTGTACACATTGCATACATTGCTTTACACATTAGTTAACCACGTCATCACACCAGATGTTATCACAGATTATATCTTAACCAGGACTGCATGGTAACACTGGTAATTAGTATTGTTTATGACAAAAGAGATTGAAATTCTCAAGTATCACAACAGGTTCTTCAAATCCTTTCTGTCTCTCCTCGCCCTCTCCGCAGTTACTTCCAGATTTAAGCTGACCAGAAGTGAAAATGAAATCATTGACCTTTGACCGAAATAATTGTGCATGAAAAGTTTGTAATGCGTGGGGTAGAGATGGCGGCTTTCAAGCTTCCATCTCTCTCCATCTTATCAAGAAGTTGAAAGGTGAATCCACAGAATCAAAGTGACGCTTTCAGAAGGAAGCTGGAATTCTAAACAGTGTTAAAGGCCACAGAAATATTACCAGTTTTTTGAGTTTTGGCCAAGATCCCCAGGCGATAATGATGGAATATTCGTGCTTCGAGTTCGGTCCGCTTGGTGTGGAAAAAAAGATGTCTACGCTTGAAGACTTTTAATTGTGTTCATTTTGTTGATGACGAATTCGACTTATCTTCATTTGCCGATGTGTTGGTAGTAATGTGCAAGGGACGTGGTAACAGGACTAGAGTTTCTACACAGAAGCGGAATTGCCCACAGAGACCTAAAGCCATGCTTTAAGTCCCTGTGGGATTTAGTGATACGGTGGCTCATGGTATCGTTCTTAGTACAGTCAACTTTTTGTCACTGTTGGAAAGATCACTTCAAATCAGAAAAGATGTTAGATGGCTGAGATAACATGTAATGCAACACAAAAGTAAAATGCAGCAACATTTGGTTCTGTGTAAAAATGTTTTTATGAGACATTATCGTTTCAATAGTTTGATTCGATTTACAATCCAGTCCAGTCCTGTAAATAAAGTATGCTTTTTTAGGAGTTTTCAACGTATTGAGTCTGTAGATGAAATCCACTTTCCTGTAGTGCCGTTTATTATGTTATATACCGGTAAGATGATTTTACCTTTTGAGTCTGTGGATGAAATATTAAAGTGTGACCATTCAAATGAGATCTACATGTACTTAGCAGTACTTTCCACTGGTGCTGTTTGTAATCTCGGGTTGCATTGTACCTGGTGCTCTTACTTTAGAGTCATTTGAAAAATAGAGGATATTACATGGCTGCGCGGAGATACGCAATTTCTCTTCGCGAACAAGTGAAATATTTTTCAACACGAGAAGAGAAATTTCGTATCTCCAAGCGGCCATGTGATATTCTATTTATTATATAAACACCAATGAAATACCAAACAATTTCATTTTCGCCGCGAAAGGGGCGATTTATTATATAACCATAGTAATGGTGTTATTTTCACGTATGAAAATAACGTGTTATCCTCACGTGTAAAGATATCACGTTTTCGCGCGAAAGCTCACTTGGTATTTCACTGGTGTTTATATAATAAATAGAAATATTGTCAGAATCATAGTTTTCAGTTTCTGGCCACATAAATTTCAGAATTTTCAGACTTGATTCAGCTACATTTGTTTGCAGTAGCCTGTTTTTATAGGGCAAGATGAATGTGCATGTTTCTGTAAAGAATTATGATACGTTTTACAAATCGGCATTTTACAAGTCCGCGTTTTACAAATCCAGTCCACTCCAGTCCAGTCTGCAAAATACAGTATATTACCCTTGACTTTTTATTTTCACCTGGTTTACATAATGATAATGAAGTGGATGATCGTGAAGAATCTGATTATAACAGTGATTTCGAAGACGATTAGAGCGATCTAATCTGTAATGAAATAACTCTAAATCTGACTCATCATGGTTTCTTCAATATTTTGTATGTTACAGTAATTTACGTTTCAAACAGTGAATTTAAAGATTACACACTGACAGAAACCGTACAATACTGTGAAAAAGAAAAGTTGTATGTGTTGAAGACAAAATACAGTGTAACAGTACACTTCACGTATCACATAGAGGTTGATTCCAGATAAGATCAACTTAACAGTGGAAAAACCATGTACAAATTTACACAACGTTTGCTGAAAATATGCCCAGAGTGCATTTCAGAGTATCATTTTTGGCAAAAATTTCCTCGGGGAGGCCCCCACAGGACACCCCATAGAAGGGGACCAACATCCCTCCATACCCTCACTGAACGATGCCCATGCCTTGCTGCAGCCGCCTACTTTATGGACACCAACCTCAGTTACTCAGAAACCTACTGACAACCCTGTAAAGGTAATGAAAACGTCCAGCAATTTTTCAGTTTTCGTTGCATCCCATTTCCATCTACAAACCAAATCTTTCTTTAATTTCATATCCCCCATCTTGAAAAAGATACGCGTGCGCTACTTGCCTCAGGCGATTTTTCATCTTTGAGCGAAGTTCGTTCTCACCTTACATGATACCAGAATGAAATGTCATACCAGAACGAAAATTTCATTCAGATTGAAAACCGGAATGAACTCATTTCGAAATGACTTGTGTTAGGGCACAATTTCGTCTCGGCATCATGTAAAGAGATGCAGTGAAATATATGGAGATGGAATGAACTCATTCCAGAATAATGTGAATAGCCTCTAATAAAATACCACTCCTATACCTGCCAACTCTCACGCATTTATATGTGTGAGTCTCAGGCCTGCGGACTAAAGACATCGATCTCTCTCATCGAGGACAATTTTTCACGCCTGAAAAACAAATCAGGACAAGTTGTTCTTTAACACGATTAATAACAAAAATTCAATTAAATTTCCCGTGAAACGGCGCCTAATGTGCACTTTATGTCCTAGCTGTATTACAACACACTAAAAAAT
Organism: Pavona decussata; assembly: GCF_977016875.1. Lineage (NCBI taxonomy): Eukaryota > Metazoa > Cnidaria > Anthozoa > Scleractinia > Agariciidae > Pavona > Pavona decussata. Next base: position 1,683,868 of record NW_028145758.1, read on the forward strand.
TTTTGCAAAAGCTTTCAAATGTCCAGAATCCCTTCAAATCAGAAGTGTTCAAAGGTCGTTGGGACATCTTTGGACATTTTCTGTAATGTTGGCAAGTCTTCAGAAAATAGTCGGAAATCTTTGAAACTGGTTGGGAGGTTTTTCAGAAATCCTGGTCATCATGACAACACGAAATAATCACGCATTTGACTCGGAAAAAGTTGGAAGGTATACACTCTGATTATCCTAACCATAGCACTCTTAGCCTGCAGCTGCATATAGCATACCAGCAGTCAGTCATCAGTAGTCTAGTCATTAAGGTTCCTGCTTGGGAATCCAACCACCTAGGTTCAACTCTTTTTTGAAAAAAAAAAAAAAAGTAAATAAAGAGTAAATAAAGTGTGTGACTTTATAGTATCCGCTATCTTGAAGATCACCTGAGGAGTGTCATTTTTAACACATGAAGCAGCTCTGTCACAGCTGTCATCTTAATGCCACTAATTTAAATATTAAATGAAAATGCGGAAAATTTTTAATGTTCCATATCGACTTTAGGTAGGATCGTATTAAGCCGAAAACTTGTAAAAGATGTATTTTTAGATAATCTCACCCCTGATACATGAAGGTAAAAATTCTGAAGGCCCTGCAGTTTTGGTGATCACATGTGAAAAACCAAGAATTACATAGTGCAACCCCTGTGGCAAGTCAGTGCTTGTTTGGCCCCCTGATGGTGGTGGACAGGGATACCTGAAATAACTACTCAGGCAAAGCCTTATGGGTGCAAAAATGGCACTGAACCACAAAGAGATTTTCCAGGAAATCCTTTTTATGGGTAGGGTTGCCAGTTTACCATATGATGCCTAACTGAATGGTGGTTACCTGCTATTGGAGACCTCAATAGATTTGAGTAGGAGTATGACTTTTGTATGAAGTTTGCCGTTCATTTGATATGCAGTTAGGGGGTCAAGAAATTAAAAGAGTGTATAACACAAACTCCCTTGAAATCTTCATTGACTCAAAATGTATCATGGTCTGAACATGTCAATGAGATTGTAAGAATTATTTCTTCTGGTATAGGTCCTCTTGAAAGTTTTCAGCCATTTATTTCTGAACAAACAGCCATATTGCTTTATCAAGCTGTTATGGAACCGCATTTTGACAAGAGACGGAGGGACGGTCTAAGTAATGAATTGGTCGACAAATTGCAAAAACTACAAAATCGAGTTGTTAGGGTTATAGCTAGGTTTGATTACTACTCAAGTGCCTCAGAACTCTGTAATAGGCTTGGGTGGGATAACCTTTATACCAGAGGAGTAAAACAAATTTAGCAAAGTTAATGTTTAAGAATTTGAAAAAGAAACTCTGTAGTACTTGCAAGACCTGTTCATACCATTCAGCACTGATTATATGAACTTGGAGACAAAGAAAACGATGATTGTTTTCTTTGTTTTTGTAAGCCCCATACTGATTTTTTAAAACACAGCAGTGGAGCTTGTTTGTGGAATACGTAGTCTTCCAGCTAATGCCAGAGCAACTACGTCTTTTAAGAAGTTTAAGGATGATATAAATTTGTTAATGGCCTCCTCATACTCCCACAGGGCAAACATGCCAATCAGTTTTACTTTTAAAATCTGTTTTGTAACTGATATTTTTATTATGTATGTATGTATGTATGTAAACGATGAAAACTCCTGAAGCCTGAACTTCTGTGAAGAATTATACAATGCTCTTCAATCAAACGAATTGAGCGCTCTATGAAACAGTCGTTCTACCCAGAAAACAAATATGTAATGTATGTATGTATTCCAGAAAAAATCCACACTTCTATGACAGTTGGCAAAAGTTCCTTACTCGCCCCCCCCCCCCCCCACCCCACCCCACCACTTCCCCTGCACCAGTGGATTGATGGATTCATCTTTCTTTACAATTTCTAGGGTCAAAAACCTCCCCTCCCATCTGGATTGCCGATATTTTTATGGAGATGCTACATTTTCAATAATGTAATTTGCATTCAATAGAGAAGACATAAAATTACTTTTAGCTTCTTCAAAGATGCAAATTAAAATGGCTTACCTCAAAGAGTCTGGATAAGGTCGACTGGAGCTCTTGTGTCTTTTTCTAAAATGTCAGCTTTCTGTCTTTCATTATTTAAGTTTTCATTGATTGTGAACGTGGCGCGCAAGATTTTAAAATTTCCTACCATTTGTTGGTATATAATTTTGTCAAAAATTAAGTTATTTTTGGTCCACTTCTTATCCAGCTTGTGTCGTATGTACTAAAACAATTATTCACCTCATTGTCGGTGAAAGTGATGGATATTTACATTGCTGCTTTGGCGTTCGGCAAATATCCATCACTATTTACCTCCACTTCGGTGACTAATAATTGTTAAATATTACAAATCACAAAATTATGAACTAACAATCATACTATTTACAAACAAGGAAATACAATGCTAAACTTATGAAACTGGTATCTCTCTTTTAATTTTGCAAGACAAGATAATTAATGCAATACAATAAATATATTACTGAGTGACAGACTAAAAACAGTGCACTAGAACGCAAAACTAAATGAGTCAATAATCCAAATAAAATGGAATAAACTAATTTAACACTAACGAGACAACTATGTGGTCAAATAACAGAAAATTAGCTAAAACAGAGTACTATAAATAACTTGATCACTAAACAGGCTTTTAAACAGGAGAATGTGATGACAGCTAATAAGCTGATAAGGTCAACTGGATTTTTACATTAAAATATTGCTCAATTGTATCTAGAGCAATTCTCAGGGAAACTAAAACTACTTAACAAGAACCAGGCATAACTAATCGATGATCAATGACTTCAGTTGCCAGTTAATGAGTAATCGATGGGTAATGGGTTGATTAGTCATTGATTATTGGCAATGATCACTGAATGACTGAAGCCCAAATTTTTGTGGCCTTATATCGATTACTCATCGATGACATTAATTACTCATTGATGTAATTGATTGCCTATTGATGTTATTGATACGTCATCAATGACCCATCATTATTACTCATTGACTATTATACTTCGCTCAAAGGACACATTTCTTGCTTTCTTGTACCATTTTTTTTGTTTGTGCTTCTTTTATCTGTGTTAGACGTATTTTTCTTTATAACTGGCGTTCCTGTTGACAAAATTACACCTTTACAAAAGGTCAAATAACCGGCATGTCAAGACATGAAGTGCTAATCACAAAGAGAAGAGAGCCCTGCCGAAGGATAAAGAACTGACTACAGCAAGAAGATGCCATAGCAGATCTGAGAGGATTAACATCAAAGGTACATGAATCACTTATGAATACATGTAATTTAATGAAATTGCAAAAAATATTTCCATTGCATAATCCATTTGCATTGTGTTAACTGTCATAATTTATTACACTGACACCTTTCCTGGTAAATGTTTTTATCAGATGTTTAATTTATACATCAGCTTTGCATATAATTAAATAAATGCATGCATATCATGTTCAACTAAATTTATCTAATTTCATTTTGTTTTTTCTTTACAGGAAAAAGAAAATGAGCAGCTTCATTAACCACAAATACTAGAAATGAAATTTTCCCATCTGCAAAAAATGGCCCTTGAAGCCCTGTATAGAGAGCAGATATCCATCTCAAGGTGTTATAGAAGAATTTGCCAACTTGAACAACCTTGATGGGGCAACCGTCCAGGGCCCAGTTGTTCGAAGCCCGATTAAGCTAATCCTGGATTAACGCAAACTTTGACTCGAGTTTAACTGCTTATCAACAAAGATTCTTTGAAAAGATTTTTGGCCCTCAGTTTTTACTTTGACTTTTCTTTACCTTTAGCTCGAAATTAGTCTTTAAAACCATTTTTAACGAGCGCGATGAAAAGCACCGATTAACTTCTAATCGTGGATTAGCGTTAATCGGCTTTCGAACAACCCGGCCCAGGTTTGGTTCAATAATAGATGATGACGAGATACGGGGGAACAAAATAGGCCTTTTGAAGCTTAATTCACATGTACTGTTAGTTGGATAGAATAAAGCTGGAAATATGTGTTTACATTTTATAAGTTGTTTTTGTTTTGTTCTTATTTGCCAAATGCAGTTTTCAGCTAAGAGATGATATCGATGAGTGTAATGAATGAAATCAATGACTAATCGATAACCAAAAATTTTGTGGTCTATCGATTAGTCATCGATTACTTAGCTTATTGATCATCGGCAATAATCAATGACTAATCAACTGATTACCTATTGATTACTCCTTGATTTCATTGATGTAATTTTTAGTTATGTCTAGGAAGAAATACTGCTTAATTCTAAATGGAAATTACCAAGAAAACATAACTCAAGAGAAATTATACAACAAAGCTAAACTTAACAAAACCAACATAATGAGGCCGCAAGTCCAAATCATTGTAAACATAAGCGTACGTACTGCAAGAATTAAACTACATAAAACTAATACCAAGCACTGGAGATCAATTCAGACTTGACTTGGAATAATAAATTATTGAAGAACTGACTACAGAGCAACAGCTAGTGCGAAGGCACGTGTTCAACTAACTAAAACTAGCTTGTTACTGCCAATTTCTTGATGCTCCAGCATCTAATGTCATATCTTGTGACTCAAGGCTTTAGCATGCATAAGTAAAACCACAATTTTCCAACTTATTGAAACAGGTGTTCTTTATTTATTAAGAGGTTCCTGTTTACTAGAAAGGAAATGACTAAACATAATTTAACTGATATGCCCTGGAACACTGCTGGCTGATTTATGTGTGGTAATTAGACAACATAACTTGTGGTGTGTGTGACAGAAACGTGATAAGTATAAAAACTACATTCCTGTGCACTTCAAAGGCTAGCATACATACTAAAACACTAACTCAAAATACCCCACATTCCCTGAATACAAAATAAGGAAATTGTGAACTTGGTCACATGTTAGATCTCCACAAGGACAGCATTAAAGTCTTTTGTTGACTTTAACTATAATATATGATACTTTTTCAATATCCAACGCCTCTTAAAAGTAGAATAAGAAGTAAACTCTTTGCTGGAATCACATCCAAAATTCCTATGAAAACCACTCTTGAGGTGTCCTTTTCATCCAATGTCAGGCAACTGTTAATATGATAAGTGGCTTTTACCTGGATGGGTTAAATAGTTCCACCTTATTGTGAAAACGAATTTTTGTTTTTGAGTCACGTAGAGTTTTCCGGTGATGGTGAATTTGTCAGTTTGTGTATGCCCAGGTGTAAGGAATAGAATTAATGCAAAGAAAGGTTACACTAGTAATTGAACCACACACCATAACTATTGAAGCCTATTTAACTTTTCAAAGCACATATTAATTCCCCCACCTCTTGGCACCCTAAATTAGATAAAGGAAAAAAGACATGCAAAATGATAAGAAGTCATAACACTATGCACATGTGTATAGCATAATATACTCAGGCAAACTGGGACATGACATATGGCTTCCCACATCCAAGGATAGATTGACTTTATTAAATAATTATTCAAACCAATGCGTAAGCCTGATTTAAATATGCTAATGTACAACAATGTGTAAACTTTTTGTAACGTTAAAACTGACTTGGAAAATATTTTTGTGAGACACCTTACTAATGTTTTCAACAACTTGAAAAGTTACAAAGTTTGTAATATATCATTGGAGCACTTATCGTTTGATTTAAAGAACTGTGACGGTTAACTCCATCATTTATTCAACAACTATAAACTTCATTTTAACAATTAATGGGGATTATTCCTGATGCCTTCTCTGTCTTATTAATTATCTTTCAGATAAGTGACCTCGTGGAACCTTCCGTAAAATATGCAAGAGGAACCAAACCTCATGCAGATGCTGTAATGGAAAGTGCAAGTGCCTTGTTTAGTAAACTTCCTTCAAAAAACAGATTCCGACCAAAGGTATTGGCACAAGTTTCATATAATGGTAAATTTTTTGTTGGATCGTCAATATCAGTAAGCTCTTTCTTGCGGCCTCTTTGCTTGTACAACAGAATTCGACATTTTAAGCATAGCCTCAAGAAAGCAATAGTATTTTTTAAACCTCTATGTATTGCTGATGATGAGGCAATGAGATGGTCCTCTTATGCATATGAAATGAAAGAGACTAAGACTGCAAATGAGACAAATAACAGGCAGGAAAAGAGTTATACTGAGTCAAAACCCCCTTGCCAAAACTGTCGAATGGTGTTCATGAATTTAAATGGCTTCATAGCTTCTGAAGATGCATCGAAGGGTGACTCATTTTTGGGTGCTTGTGCAGAGTATTGCCCTGTTAATGAGCTTGTTGTGAGTGATTCAGATGCTTCCTTTGGAGCTGATACGGTTCTGAAAATTCATGAGAATCGATGTTCAGTTCTCTTTTGTGACTATAGGGAAATTGCTGAAAAATGCTTTGATGCCTATGACTCGGGGGACATCAAACGAATGGAAGATATTTACCCCGAAGTAAGAAGTAAAATACACATTTTTGGTTTTAAGCCACAATGTCAAATGTAACATTTTCTGGTGGAAAAGTGTATAGGAGTTCTAGAAAGGCAAATACGGAGGTACTCGTGAGAACTTTGTTAGTAGCCCCATAAAAATATTAAACCTTGCTTTGTACCTCGAAGAGATACCAAATACAAATTTTAACTTGCAGTTCTGTTATTATATTTGTGACTAAGTTTGTGTTGTTTTTATAGGAGGGTAGACATATAACACCTAAATTTGGACGTTTTAGACATTTTGTAGTTAGTGAGGTACGTTAGTCTCATGCACAGCTAACTGCATGGATTCAGCTCACAAAATACGAAATAGGTTTACCAAAATGTTCATAAGTAGCCTGTTTTGTATGTAGGAAAAAGAGCCTTTTCTGGTTTACAATAATAAATTATTTTACTGGCAGAACGTCTCGGAATGTAGCATGGGAAATATAGTGTTTGTACTTACTCACAAAACATTCCTCTTAAGCTACATGAAGTTCAACAAAGGTTCCAGTTCACTTAGCACTTCAGTTGAATGCTTGATCAATGATGGGCACTGTCCCTTCTGTAACTGTGGTCTTGTTTCATTCTAAGATTATTTTTGCAGATACTGAGTTATGCATTTTTTTTTTTTACTGAGGATAGATCTATTATATTGTAGATAGAATTTGATACAAAATTACAGTCAACCCAGGTCACGCGTGAACAGAATTTCCAAGAATGAAATGAACATTCGAATTTCTCTTTGTAATGTCCGACGTGTGAATGGAATGTTGGACATTTCTCTAAAAATCGTTCCGAAAAAGACGCATTAACTGAAAAAAAAGATTCAAAATACTTGAGAAACAATTGTTATTCTTGAAATATTCAATTTTTCAGTGTAAAGAAAAATGCATAGCTTTATCCTGTCAATAAGCTAGGGAAATTTATGCGGGAACCCCGAAATCTCGTTGGCGATGTTCAAAACTGACATGTAAATTTCAAAACTCCATTCAAATTTCGAAAATACCGTTCACGCGTGACCTGGGTTGACTGTAAAACATGTAGAGTTTTTGAAATTAGTTGGTTGGGTTCAAACCACTAGGGAAACATAATTTTTTTTTTAGTTTATTTCATTAGAAGAGACGTTTTTGAGAAACAGTTTAAAATAGAAACTAGCGATATTAGAAACGAACATCGTTTCACCGACGAAGCGTTGTTCATTTCCAATATCGCTAGTTTTTATTTTAAAATACTTCATAAAAGGAGTAGAAGACTTTCTTTCCTTTCTCCATTATTTATAATTTAAGTGTGGGAGAATTGAAGACAGCTGTCGAAATACTCGCCTTTGGACTCCATAGCTTTCACTCGTGTTGCCAAAGTTTTGTTTTGTTTTGTTTTTGTAGGCAGCGTATAGGCGAGGTTGCCTATCCCCCTCTCCCACTCTCGGACAGATATTAGGCATTTCCAAAGATAGGAGATGTGTCTTGGATTCGAGCATAAGTTTATGCAAGGCCATTTTGCAATCTCGCGATTTTAAAATTACAGAATTGTAACCTTGTTTCAGTTACTATAGCGGTTAGCGCATCGACAAAGATGATCAATCAGTTGCAGCTAACTTGCTGTTAACTGAGGGCTTGTGATAAGATGGCAGATCATCAGAGGAAACGACTGAAGCATCACTTCTTTCTGCCTTAGTTTGCCGTTCGCTGGAGTCTGGGGTGAAAATCTCAACACCTCCTTTCTCCCTTCCCTGGTGTATTAGTCTCTTAACAGTATTTCAAGAAAATGGTATTGCTTAGGGCTTGGGGTATGGGTATTGTTGCTGCTAACTGTACCCCTCTTGTTGAAAGGGATGGCTTTAAAACTTAGATAAAGAATAATACTGGAGTCAACTTGATTAACGTTAACTCTTGTAGTTTTCAATCTAAAACTCAATGAAGAGTTTAAAAACGGGGGTTTCCGTTTGATAATTCCCATTAAAGACTTCTAACAATGTGTTTGTTGCTCATTCTCTCCAGGACCGCGTAATAACAAGGGCCCTGGGCCCGGTTGCATAAAACATGTTAATGTATGTGAAAGGCAACCTTTTATCGTTCCGAAGGATTTTCTACAACGCTATCTTGAATCCCTCGACTCTGAGCACAGGGAACACAAAGGAGTGGTAGAAACTCCTTTGGATTGCAGGGAGCGACTACAGAAAACTCCCTGAAGATGCTTTATGTAACCGGGCCCTGATTATTAGTCACAAGAGCAAACGCTTTATTAAATTGGCCCCCGCTGAGGGCTACGGTGCAAGTATATATCTTATGTATACTCTATAAATGTTTATAAGTATATATATTTTAGCAGGGTTAGTTGAAACAAAGTAACAGAAGCAATTAAGTTTTGTTAGAGGCATTTTTACATGCCTAAATAATTTACCTTTTTGAACCTACAGTCGGACCTCTATTAGGCGGCCACCTATTAAGCGACCACCCTCCATTAAGCGGCCACTTTCCAAAGTCCCGAATTATTATTTTGTCAGTAAAGTGCTGTATTCGATACCTCTATTCAACGGCCAACCTCTATTAAGCGGCCAGTTTTCAAAGTCCCCAGGGTGGCCGCTTAATAGAGGTCCGACTGTATTTCACCAACGTTGCAGACACTAGTTAGGTCTATCTGGTAAGTCTTTCGGCCGGCTTCTTTCAATTATTGCTCACTACGATGTACCTACCAATAATTATGACTATGGATCAAGTTGATTAAGCTGTACGAAGTGCAGCATTTGTGTAGTTAGTATAGGTAAAATGTTATTCAATAAAAAGTCGTGCACGACTCTATTAAGTGTTCCTTGTGTTTTCAAATTCACAAAAGTCATGACCGAAGTAAGGCGTAAGACGACTCGTGCGTGGCATCTCTGGCCCCATTCACACTAATACTTCGGTTTGGCCTTATGTCCACAAAAAACGATCGAAAACTGATACATTCTGAAACACTCTCCAGAACAGGAAATGGAAAAAATGAAACATGGAGTGTGATCAGCGAAAACGAAGGCTTTCAAAAAATGTTGTCGTGGGAAATGTAAATGCCAAACATCACAGGCACGTCCATTTGTCACAGTTTTCTCCGGGTACTCCGGTGTGCGGTTGACTAAGTTTCGCTCAGTGTTTTGTATTTTGATATGCTGATTTAGAGCGGTCTTCAATTGTGTCGAAAGTAGTTCGCGTTTGCATTGGTTATGCTTTACTTGGCCCTCTGATTGGTTAACAAACCTCGCGCCACTTTCTCAGCCAATGAGAGCCAAAACCAATCCGCTCCTTTTCCCGCGCTTAGCACCGGTTTCATGTTTCAGCGTCGTGTCCTGATTGGTTCATTGCACTGTTAACATCTCTCGTGATTGGTCAGAGGAATTACTTTGGTTTTACAACACTCGACTGAGAAACCGCTCTACTTGACAAACCTGCAACAGAGACCTGGGATAAACTTAAGATGCTGTTCGGGTATGTGAGAACATCAGCCGCTGACATCAAAAGATATCCCAGGTCTTTTTCCTTTATCCTTTCTGCGAAGTTGGTTCCAGTTCAACTTTGCAGGCAGGTCGGCGATTCTTCTGGCAAGCTGGTTATAAAATTTTATAAATCGTTTAATGGGGACACTGGCAGCCCAAGCTCAATGTAAGAGAACCGTTGAACTATAAGGATTTGAATGGGAATACAACGGATTTGTGTAAAATGGTAGAAACTAACATTGTATTGTCAATAAAGTCAGCTAACCCTGCTGCTGCTTGTATTCTTTGTCATTTACCAGCTTTTCAAGCCGATTCAAAGCGATTTCGGCGAGTTAGCGTCATTCGTGTTTCCACTGGGTAAATAAAGGTTATTTATTTATTTATTTATTTATTTATTTATTTATTTATTTATTTATTTATTTATTTATTTATTCATTTATTTATTTATTTATTTTACTGCTAAGTGAAACGCAAGGCCGAACACTGTCTCAGCCATGCCCGAAGCGCGAAACGGAATAAATCAATTGAAATCATCTCTAGTGCGTAATTCCTTCATAGAATCAGAGTAGAGAGGTATACCTATCTTGCCAGTGCAATTCTTACTCAATTGAAGCCATATAACGTTTGCTAGGAAGATGTTCTTCCAAGAGAGCTCGCTTCTGAAATTTCGAAAGAACCGCGGCAAGAACGCCATGGACACTTCAAACGTTCGAACATCACGCCGGGTAACAATAGTTCCCTGGCACGGGTGGTCAGCGGCCAGTTGTCTACAGGCAAACAGATTTGTTCCCGGGGTCCCCTCGTGTCCTATTTGTCAATGAACCATTGTTTCCATCCACCAGTCAAAATTACTGCCGGACGTTTTTTTCAAATTTAAAGTTCGCGATCCATTCAACCTAAATTTCCAGTACAGAATGAAATATAAGGAACGGCAATTTAAAAAATTTTGGACAACTTGTCCTTTTTCCCGAAAATTTACTGTTCCATTGGTCATACCATTTCGTCAGATGTTCAGCCCCAAATTCTTACGGTATTTAAAAATTACACTCGTGTTTTCTGAATAAATTTGTACTTTGTAGTAGCGGTAATTAATTTCAGCCAGACGTCTGTAATCTATTTTTGCTTAGGACTTAGCTGCCCTCCGTATTATCGGGGTGCCCGTAGCAGCGAGCTGTCCACAAGGCAAGAGTAGACTCTACTTTGCATATGCGCATACGTTCTGCGCATCCTCGTTCCCAGAGCCTACGATCTTTTGGTCAGCGGTTGGATCGTTCAACAATTTAAAAGCAAAAACGTTGGGGCTCTGGGGACGAGAATGATCTCGGCGTAGCCCGCAGTAGCAGGCGTAATCAGGGAGGGGGAGGGGGAGCGAGAAAACCTGATAGAAGAAATGGGGACTCATCCCAGTCCCCCATTTCCCCCATTTATCTGACCTGATTTTCCAGAAGGTGGCTACAGAAATTGACGTTTTTGTTACCTTTTCTTAAGATATTTATTTATTTATTTATTTATTTATTTTTTTAGCGTTTCTTATTGAATTTCACATCAGTTACTTAATAGATTACAATGGTCATTAGCAAATATTTATAAAACCAAAATATTTTTCTCCTACCCCCCCCCCCACCCCTCCCTCCCTGATTTGCTAACCTAGCCCCACTCTCTCTCAAACGCCTTCTAACCGCGCAACGATTTGGCTTTGAATTCGGCGCGCGCTCTGAGATTAGAACTAAGTCATTAGAGCTAGCGTTTCGTTTGGCTTCCTGAAGCAAAGTTTTCCTGAGGACATCATTAAGTCTAGTGAGGGAAGAAGTCTCACGGGTGCAGTTCCTGCCTCGTCTAATATGCTTGCTACCAGTAGTCCTCTTTTAAGCTAAACGGGTAATTTTCAGTTACTCGGGCTTGGACTATTAAAGGCTTGTATATTGTGGGCTTTGCTTGAGGAAGTGACAGTCTTTGGCTTTAAAAGTAGGTCTTAGGGATGAGTTCTATTCGGGCAACGTGAAATTTTTGCGAATTTTTCACCCAGCCAAAGACTTAGTATATTTTTGTGGTGGATAAGGGCGCTAACCCTTCCCTTTTCAAATGTTGATTTCAACATCCGGGACTTAAGCTGATATGGAAAACACTAGCAAGAATGGGCAAGGATTTTCTCTTCAAGAAGCGTGAGTTTGAAAAGCTATTCTATTATTTTTCGCCGTTATAACTGTAGCGTTGTTAGGCTAGTGATCGATTAGTCGAGAAGTGCGATTTTGGTCGGATTTCCGGACTCAATGTCATAAATAATTTCCAGATGTTCGTCTTGAATTTATAATTAACACGGAAAATCAATCTAAAACGCTGTCTTGTTCCGATTAAGCCGATTCTTTGGTGGAAGGCTAGTCTTGAGCGCTTAAAGACTGGTTGAGATTTAAGATGCGTTGGCGCCGTTAATAATTACCAAGTTTCACACTTGTTTAGTCGGATCACAGGTCATGTCTCATTTCACTCAGGTGTCAATGTCACGTCTAATTCCAAAGAAGAGCCCCTCTTTTCTCTTGCATAGTATTTCCTGACCTTACTTTCTCGTGATGAACCGCCACTGGAGTATTGTTAATGACTAGCATATTCCTTCAGCTTAGAAAGTCTCAAAATGTGCTCAATTTCTGTAGCCACCTTTTTGAAAATCAAATCATTCCATACTAACATCATAGATAGGTTAGGTGGACTTATGGATAAATATACTAAAGTTTGCTCTTCAAGTGTTTTGGTATAGGAGATATGAGATCCACTCTCCATCACCCCCTTAGGTCCTAGTTTTTCTGGTAAATTTGACCCAAATTTGACAGTCAGTAAAAACTGTACAATTTAGCGAACGAAGTTCATGTTTTGTACCTGATATAAATGGGTATAGAACTTCTTGAAAAAAGCCATAATCAGGCCGGGGATGAGACCCTAATGAGATGCCATTTTGACTTGTGGGCTAATAGGCTTGTCCCCATGTGTTGAACCCAAAAATCTATTTTTAGAAAAAATTGCGCTATACGCGCGTGCGCGCACGCGTGTAAATGACCAGGATTGCGCCTTACAAAATGGCGTCCAAATTTAAAATTCTGCCAGGGAATATTTCCTCAGTGCCCACATTTAAGGAATTAGACTCTCACAACGAAAAGGTAATTGAAAGAAGACGAGGAAAGTTGGAATAAGCGGCATATTGATCACATGAGTCTCACAGCAAAGTCAAAAAGGCGCCAAAACGGTGGCGCTGTGTGCTTGCTACAGTCGAATGAATGAAAAAAGCTCACTGTTTTTGACGATTTATTGGCTTTTAATGGCAATCGCTTCCGGCAAGACTGTAATTACAAAGCACTGTTTTTCCAGCGACAAGAAAACACTGTCTTTGAGGCGAAAAGCAAAAAAAACTCAAAAACCTGTCTACGCCACTCCACACGCCATCTTGCGTGCGGAACGCGTGCGGCGTCGCGCGCGGCTAACAAATAGGCACTCGAAGGAGTGCATGTGGTTTCAGCTACCATAATGAAAAGTTATTGTCTGTGTTCGAGTGACCCTAAAAAAGGTCATTGTAAGAAATTGAGAGGGAATCTCTTCAAAGATCAATACAAGATATGTGGTGTTACATTTAATGTAGGTTTAATTTGTCTGCTCTATTGACTACCTTTTTGTGCATTTATGAAAAAGTTGCAAAGCTGGGGGTAACTTCGATAGGTGTATGTTACATACTAGTGGGGTTGTAAATTTGTAGGAAGGTTATTTTCCAAGTGATAAAGGGAGATTTTTGGACTGTTGTTATAGGTATCTCTCAAGCGATCACACAAGTTTTGTGCATAACTATTTATGTGTTATAGACCAAGCGTTAGCGAGGCTCAAGTTTTCCAGGTAGGTTTCAAACTATGATCTGTAGCAAAGTCAGCGACCAAGAAAATGCTAAACATGCAGTCCAAGAGAAACTTTTAGAAGCAAATAACCGATATATTGCTTTAGAGTTCTAATTCTGTCTAGTAAGCAGTGCAAAACAACACAAAATCATTGTAAATAAAAGGCAGTCTATAACTACATGTGGCTACTGCCTTATTTGTAGAATATTGCAGTCTATTGCAGTAAAAAACAATGTTATATAAAATTCAGAGGGGTTGCCAAAATGTGCAGCGTAATTTGATCGTTTTTTTACACTTTAAAACACAGGGGGCAGTAATAGGGTGCGTTTTTTTGGGAGAATCCAAAAACGGATTTGTGATCTCAGATCTTTCGGTTCATGGTGCATCAAAGGAACCGACGAATCCACTCTGAAAATGGATTCGTCGATTCCTTTGATGCACCATGATCCGAATGATCTGAGATCACAAATCCGTTTTTGGATTCTCCCAAAAAACGCACCCATAGATATGGTTTGGCTCTCTCATGGTTTACATCGCTGTTTACATAAGATCGCATGGTCACAAGAAATTCCGTGAATCAAGACACACAGATAAACAAACAATAAGCTTTTTTAATTGAAAAATTTATTCAGACAGACCTGTGTTCACGCCTAAAAAGCAAATTCGTACAATTTTCGCCTCGAGTGAAGCTACGTGAAGCGATCCAAGCGAATTGCGAGTCACTATTGTAAAGCACAATTTCTCGACTGTCTTACATTAAAACTGAATACGTTTTTCGAAAATTTCGCCAAAGCTATTTGAAATTATGGCAAATCGATCAATTTAACATAAAGCACGGTAAAATTCACATTCAAACCTGTAGTATTTTGTAAAGTGGATTTCCAGTAGCACACAAAAATTTCCGAGGACGTCTACAGCTCATGCGATAATTTGCAGATCTTCTTTTGCGATCGCACATGTTTCGCCTTGACACATTCTCCAACAGGAATTCCTTCGCTATGAACTCACTGATTTCCTCTTTCTAAGCAGCCGAGTGTTCTTTAGAAGTTTTTCTTGTGATTTACAGTATTGAAAACTTGTGTTCTCCTTCCAAGATGCACAAACTGCCACCTTAAGAATCCACGCGTGAGAGATCCGGCAGCCATTTTGAATTCAATACAAGGATCTTCCGTACGAATAAAGCCGACTGAGATCTCGTAACCTGTCGTGGTGAACCGTCGGCATTCCGAACCTTTACGGAAAATGGACTTACTTACTTACTTACGCAACACGACGACAATGCAGGTTTCAGCTTCAGAAGCTGAAACCACAAAAATACAACAATAAAGAGTAAAAAGACAGAAATGTCAATGTCAGCAAAAAACAAGAACGAATTGTCCAAAACACTCACACTTTACGAATATGTTCTCAGGCACGTTAGTACTTTAAAACCTTAGTGAATTTTTTCTCAGTTGCTTTCCGTGTCACTTTTGCCAGAATGATATGGTTCAAATAATACCCGAAAAATGTCTTAAGTTCAGTTGTTTGTTGTTGGAGAAAGTCTAAACAGTTGTGGAAAGTTATGATGCTGCAAAGTTGTTATGCAGTTTTCGTAACCTCCATATTGAACTCTGTCAGCTTTCACTGTTTTCTTGCTCATGTTGAACTGGAAAAAGAGCTTTTTGCTGCTTGGAATCAAGTTCCGTGGCCATGCAAAGGAAGAAGCAAAAACAACAATAGGCTACATGGATGGACTTTCTAACCAGGAAAAAAAAAAGCTAAAAAGTTAAACCTTCTAGATCTCACATTCCTAAAAACCGCAGCCGGTTTCTTGGATATAAACAAAGCCTATCACTGATGCCGGGATATAAAACAGTGGAGGATGCATTTCACTGTGACCGACACCGAGTTCAAACACTTGGATTGCTTCTGGGTTTTAGTAAAGATACGGTTTCAAAATAAGGTAAAAAATCTCTTCTGTCATTTGTTTTCACTCCCGCGGACATGTACGAAAACTTGTCGTTTGTCTGCTAGTAGTTTTGTTTCACCTCTTCAGTTCTTATAAAGTTCTGCTGGAGTCATTTTGCGAATTATTAACTTATTTTGATGTTAAAGATACTTGTTTGATGTTGAGGAAATTTACCCTGCGAACTTGAAAAAAAGAAAGTTTGAAAACAGACAAAACGTGTTTACAGCAGTTTCTTGTCCCTTGGATGACCATAGAAATCAACAACTAATAAACAAATGAACATTAAACTCAAGTTTTACTTGTAATACTTTTGAAAGCAGTAAGCCGACAGCCGTCATAGGAAGCGGTAAGCTTTTCGGCAAAAAGAAGTAATCGAGAAATTCACTTCCGACCAATGTTGAAAAATTTGGCACTGATCTGTGAACGAAATCTGCTAAATTCGACAGCTTTTAGATTGACTAGATAATTTCTGCCAATAAACTAAATTCTTTCTAACCTTTCGCTCGGTAATCCCTAACTTGTTTAACCATTACCTGTTTCACATGCACTCGGCATTAAACGTTTTGTTTTACCCTACACTTTGGTCGGCTTATTTCGGCTTATTTTTAGATGTTTTGGTACAACACATGGGGACGTGTGGAGCCCACGCTTACAATCTCTATCCCTAATTATGACTCCTGATACAGACAAATCTATCGCTCGCCATTCTACACCGACTGTAAAAAAAATAAACAACCGCGAAAAGGCGGGAAATGACGTCATCAATATCCTTACTAGTGAGGATATAGAAAGTACGCCTCTCGGATCCCGGATGTAGTTTTGTATGAATTTTACGAGTGTTGACTTTTCCTGTAAAACACTCGTGTCTATATAATAAATAATAGTAAACACTCTTCATAAAAGCAAGGCGAATTGGGCTTTCGTCAAACCGAGGCAAATAGCCACAGCAGGCCCCAGCTAAAAAGAAAAGAATTGTAGGGGGGGAGGGGGACCCTTTCCATTTATCTTAATTTTCCGGAACAAACGAATGACTTTTGGAGGTAATCTACTTTTTCCACCGTTCCATTTGTACAAAATTTTCATTCAGTCCATTTTGTTGTTTTCTTGCGCTAACATTGCGCTGTCACGTACATTTTTTGGTCTTTTTTTTTTTAACAACAACAACAATTTATTTACAGATTTAGATTATATAAAGGGTTTGTCCCGCAAATAGCCACAAAGCTAGTCGAGGCGGGACAAGACAAAAAAATTACAGTAAATTACAAACATGCTAGAAAACGGAAAACTTCACTTTACATAATAACGCAGATTTAGAAAAGGCTATACATCAAAATTAAAGTAAATTATATGTAATTTTTTATTATCATTAATCAAGAGAAAATGTCCCCTCATTTTCTCTTGCATTAATATTACAATAGAAAAGAGATGAAAAGGGAAAAGGAGAATCGGATTATACTGGCAAAGAGAAGGACATGGATGATCAGTTTTTCATTTGGTCAATTATCGTTTCCACTTCACTATAGGAGTCTACAGTTTCAAGTGTATCAAATAACTTTTCTTTTAGGGATTCTTTAAAAGATTTTTTTGTACTTTTTTTAGAGTTGCAGATATCCCGTTCCAAATCTTGACCCCAACACGCGAGAATGCATTTCGTGTGGCATTAATGCGAGATTCCTTTGTATAAAAATGATCAGAGGTAGCGGAACGCGTTTTATGGGAATAGAAACTAGAAATTCGGGAAAACAGATTCAGAATATTTCTTGGGGCAGTGTTGTCGTTTAAATCAAACATGAGGTTGCAAACGGATTCACAATACAAGAATTGTACTGGTAATATTTTTGCTTTAACAAAAAAAGGTATGGTATGGTCGTTTGTTTCAGCAAAATATATTAGCCGCAATGCGCGCTTTTGAAGAACAAGAATTTGATCAAGGAAGGTTTTACATGCATTGCCCCAAGAACCATAAGTTATGTAAGGTACGATTTGTAAGGTACTTATAAGTTATGTAAGGTACGGTCTACCAGTGAGAGTAATTGATAGCATTTCCATTGGACACGCAAACTTTTCGTAAATTTGGGATAGCGTCCATGGTTTCCATGCAAAATAGTGGAGCTTGGAAGCTTGAATTTGTTCGCATTTGTGATGACGTTAAACACCGTAGCCGGCCCACGCAAATTTTGCGTGTATTCCCGCAGTAATCTCGTACCCTGCACAGCACCCTGATCTCAGTCGACCGTGGGAGATCTGGGCACAAAATTATGAAAACTTTAAAAACTGCAAAAGCCGTGAACGACGATCCTGCTTGCTTGTACATTGGATCTCACAGGAGATCTAATCAGCCAAACTTGAAAAATAGACGATGAGAAGTCCAAAGACTACTGCAAAGCTGACACAACGTAATATATTTTAAAACAATATTTTGGCTGGCCAAACCAGCCGTCTTCAGGTTTAGATGTTACTAAATTATAAATGAAATTACAATGTTATGACACCGTATTCACAAATGGCCGCCAACCTGGGACGAGCGCGCGGCCAAACATGGAATCGAGGCGTTTTAGGATAAAACTTCCAGATCATTGTAGGAAACAAGTGAAATTATGTCTGTAGTCCTTTCGGAAAGCGATATTCCTGGTTCCTCTTTAAATGGAAGAAATCCATCGGAGCTGAAAAACGACGAGTTACGTTTTTGGCTTAAATGCCGTGATGATCCCGCCAAAGGTTTACGCACAAAAGCCCAACTCGTTAAGCGGTAAGCTTGTATTGTTCGATCGATGCATCCTTTTGACACAATAAACTTTGAAATTAATATACTCTTTTGTGTTTCTAAGCAGTAAGATAGTATTCTTCGATCGGTGTTTACGTTTGACACAATCAACCTGAAATACTCCTTTGCGTTTCTGAATAGAGTTGAAGAATACATCAGTCAAGGAAAGGACGGTATTGTTGTTGATCCTGATCCAAATTCACTGTACACGAAACGAAAACTTGCCAAGCAGAGTGATACTGCTGGGCAAAATTACGTATTACCAACTAGTTCCAGTAGTTCTGCTGTCGCTTCAAGTTCGGAGCAAACGGTGAATTTTCCAAATCATGGCTGGGGCAATCGCTTGGAAAAAATGCCGCTTTTTACCAAAGCTGAGATGAATCGATTCATTGAAAAAAGTGGCAAACACCTAGGAAGCAGTCACCATTCCGTACCGACCAGCTGGAGAAAAGCAAAAACTTTTTTAGATGACGAATATCTTAAAGATGTTCAATGCACAAGTGATGAAACCCACTTTTATTTTCGCTGCAAATGTTATCATTCCTTCCGGAAAAACGACGAACCGCATGTTCTTAGGGTTGCATTATGCATTCTATCAGGAGATGTTGTGCAATCAACGTGTTCTTGCGTTGCAGGGAAAACTGGTTACTGTAATCATTCTTTGGCACTAATGCTGAAAATGTGCAAATATTCTTTGTTTGAGAGTACAAGTACGCTTGATTTGCATGATGATGCCGACAATCCAACTGAAGCTTGCACGTCAAGGCTCCAAACCTGGCACCGAAAGGGGAGGGGGGACACTATTGTGTCAGAACCAGTAATGGATTTAATTGTCAAAAAAACCAAACTGAGCGACAGTGAACCTCGAAGAGAGCCGGGCTTGAAGTGTCTACTTTACGAAGCAAGAAATAATGTCGCAGTCCAAGAGGACGAAGAAACAAGATTTAAGGACACTTTAAGGGAAATAAATCCTAAAATGGGATTAGCAAACGTCTCAAGCAATCATGATAACTTGGTTGATACTAAGTATGGGAAAAGTCCTGTAGGATCCTTCTCAAGCTACCAGCTGTCGCATACTGAGTCAAACTTTGATGTTTATATTAACGTTGAGTCTGCAGTTCAGAGAATTGATACAGACACAAACAATCCTCAAATAAATCAGTTTCCTTGTTTCCCTTTACAAAACCTAGGAGAAAGTGAGGAACGTAACCTGAGTGATGATAAAAAGGAGTTTGTTAACCGACTAAAGTTGGACGAGGATGAGATTAACGCATTAGAGGGCGCCACAAGAGATCAAGCCAGTAGTGAGCTGTGGAGATCCGAACGTCGATTCCGGTTTACAGCTTCAAATTTTCACTTAATTTCTCACCGACAAAGAAACCATCAAAATTTTGCTAACACTCTTATACATCCCAAAGCTTTCACTTCAAGGCATACAAGCCACGGAATTAAGTACGAGCCAGAAGCAATACATGCCTACATGAAGCATATGACCAATAGATCAATGCCAGTTGATGTTTATAAATCTGGCCTTGTTGTGTCCCAAAAAGAACCAACCCTGGCCTGTACACCTGACGGGAAAGTAATCGATCCAGGCTGCACAGAACCGTTTGGATTACTTGAAGTAAAATGTCCTGAGACGAAGTTTCTTGTGACGCCACTAGATGCTTGCTCTGACAGCAACTTCTGTTGTGAAAACGTTGATGGACAGTGCAAACTGAAAATTACCCATCCCTATTATGCACAGGTACAAGGTCAAATGGGAATTACGGGTTCCAAGTGGTGTGATTTTGTGGTGTACACCAAGAAGGGAATGTCAATAGAAAGAATCCCCTTTGATCCCCAGTACTGGCATGAACTGGAAGGCAAGCTACTTTTGTACTATTATGGGCATTTCATTGATTTTGCTATTGTTGAAGCCTTGTAAGCCCCAATGTTATGTACACTTAGGCATATATTGGGCTTGGTGGAGGTTTCTTCTTGGGGTTTCACGAGCTTACATCCCCCATACATCAAACCACAGGTGTATATGTCAGTTGACGAAAATAATGTTGTTGCTAATGATGTTGTTATGCTAACAAAACCTTTACATGTTTAACACGAGTCTATACAATCAACGGGAAGTAATAATTATTTAATGTAGACAAGAAAAGGGCAACTGATACAACTGATTTATAAGTCATATTTTTGTAACTGCAACAAGATTGTTCAGAGACTAAAAAAAAAAACAATGAAAACTTTAACTTCGAGTATGTGATTAGGTCGTGAGTCCTCAGATTATTATTCAGATAAAATGGGATCCTGAACGTTACATAAGAAACTACAAACCGTCCACATTTGGTTGACCAGAGGAATTGAAGTTAACTGTGTTATTCTGTCCCAAATGTGGAAATTTTTAATTTTATTAATAGACTTGAAATCTTCAGGCATAGATTTATCAACTTCCTCTCGGTTGGGCCAAATATTTATAGTGCCAAAACGAAGATACATAAAGTTGATCCAGGAAACAAAAATCCTGCTGACTGTTGGCTGAGAGATGCCAAATAAAAATGCCAAATGTGCCTCATTAAACCCTTGTCGCAATCGGCACATGACTAAAAAAAATTCATCTTCGGGTTTCAGAGTTCTCTTTCGCCCAGGTTTGTTTTTCTGATTGTCCCCATCGTAATTATGTGCCTGGACCTTTTTGTCGGTCGACCGCCAGTAGCGGATGTTTTGTCCGTTTTCCCCTGGGTTTAAGTATACCAGCGTGGCCTGGAATGTCTGCACGTTTGGAAACCAGTGTAAAACGAAATAGATTCATCTCCAGACAGATTATCTATGCAAAACATGCGTGACTTTAATTCTCCGTTCTCCTCGAGTTGACGCTTAATTTCTGCCTGAGCATTTCTCAATTGGGCTTCTACATTTCCTAGTTTCTCTTTTGAAATTGATACTTCCTCATCTAACCGCGCAGTTTCCTCTTGAGCTTGTAACAACTGGAATCGTAATGACTCGCATGAATCTTGTGATTCAGTATTTACGATTTCAGCTGTTTCGAGAGAAACTGTATCGTCCGCTTCGGATGTTATGTCGCTGCTTACCGTGAATGATTCTTCCGTGAACGATTCCTCCAGTCGACGCTTTCTCTTCTTCGGTAAAAATCTTGCAGACGGTGGCGGTCTCTTTCGCGGTGAAGTGCGCCATGCAAATTTCGAAGGAACTGCGGTGATGTCTACACTCATCTTCTTTCCTCCAAGGTCTTTTTTGATTTCGCTTTCACGAAAGTGCAGTGAGCAAACTTTTGTAATTTCCGTCAGTTTGAATTTCGTTCCAACGTCTCTTCGAATCTTCTGCAGCCATTGAGCTCGAAGGTTTGGATCTTTCGGAAAATTGAAAAAGCCGACTCTCTTTCCGTTGGCGTCTACGATTCCTCTCTGGTTGCAAAGAGGAACACAGCAATTAATATTTGAACTCGAACTCATCCCCGGTGAAATTAGCAGTAAAAAAACTGTCGCATTAAAGAAATCGCTTTTAGATGACCGATAATTTCAACGTAAGTTGGCCAGTTAATTGGCCAAAGTTTGCACGAAAACAAATATTTATCCTAAAACGCCTCGATTCCATGTTTGGCCGCGCGCTCGTCCCAGGTTGGCGGCCATTTGTGAATACGGTGTATAGGAGCGGCAGAAATGACGTTTACAAGGTGGTACCAAAGGATAAGAAAATAAGTAAAATAAAATAAAAAAATTACAATTCATCACGTCTATTCAAACCGTGGGGTTCCAAGGTCCCCGCTAAATCTACATAAAAAAAAGACTCTCTGGCTTTTCTGATTGAATCACGTGAGGAGTGGATAACTTCAAGTGGTATTTGTTGCATGTCAGTGTGGCAGTGGTTAGGTTGAGAAAGAAAATGTTCAGAAACAGTGGTTGGTTTGGATGTAATGTTAGGTTTTTCAACTGGGCGTCTATGTTCGTTGAATCTGTCTTTGAGACGTCGCTTAGTTTCACCTATGTATTGTAAATGGCAGCGGTTGTACCAGGTTATGTGTGAAGTGATAATACGGGTTTCGCCTGTGGAAGAAAATGTATAATGTTTAAGACCGTTAGTAATGTAAGGACAAGTGGCGCAATTTTGTCCACAGTGGAAAGACCCCGGCGGCTACATTGACGAAAAGACGAAACAATACCTTATACAAACTGACGTTAAACCTGGACGCTTTTAGACCTTTTACATTTTACCTAAAATTCACAAAACTGGAAACCCAGGACGCCCCATAGTTTCATCTAACAGCCACCCTACAGAACGCATCTCACAGTTCGTTGACTACCACATCATGTAACCCTCTCATCTCTTCCTTGGATTCGCACATTAAAGACACTACTGACTTCCTTCACAAACTCTCTAACCTTGGGACTCTACCTAGTAACGCCCTGCTTGTCACTCTCGACGTTTCATCATTGTACACCAACATCCCACACAACGAAGGAATTGATGCTTGCCGTCATTTCTTCGAAACTCGTACGGACAAACACATTCCTACTGAGACACTTTGTGACCTTTTACGCATGATACTGACCATGAATAAGTTCACATTTAATCAGCAACACTATCTTCAGGTCCATGGTACTGCCATGGGTACTAAGATGGCTCCTTCATTTACTAACCTTTTTCTCGGCATTTTCGAAATTAACGCTCTCTCTACTGCTCCTTTCCATGTCCATACCTGATGGAGGTCCTTGATAATATTTTTATGATTTGGACTGAAGGTCTAGATCATCTCAAAATATTCATCGATTACCTCAATAATATTCATCCCACTATTAAGTTCACTAGTAGTCACTCATTAACTAACGTTCCTTTTCTTGACGTAATGGTATCTCTACATGACAGCACTATACAAACTGACCTATACACTAAACCTACAGATAAACACCAACATCTTCTTAGTTCATCATGCCATCCTCAACATACTAAAACATCTATTCCATTTAGCTTAGCTCTTCGAATCCGCCGCATCTGTTCTACTAACACTACATTTCAACTCCGCATTAATGAATTAAAAGCTTATCTCCTCGCAAGAGGATATCATAACACCTTCCTTGACTCACAATTCCTACGAGCTGCTAATATTTCTCGCACTGACGCTCTGCAAACTAACCGTAACGACTCTATTAACCGCATACCTTTTGTCGTTACATATAACGCAGCACTTCCTCACCTCTCTAATATATTACGCAAACATTTTAACATATTACTTTCCTCCGAACGTTGCAGGGACGTTTTTAAACACCCACCTATCGTCGCTTACAGACGCACCTCCAACCTTCGCGACATTTTAGTTAAAGCGCAACTACCGACTGTCACCGCTCCTAACAGCACTAATTTACCACACTGAGGATCTTTCCGCTGTGGACAAAATTGCGCCACTTTGTCCTTACATTACTAACGGTCTTAACCCTTTTCATCCCAACAACACATATATGTGACGACAACACCGTTCTTGCTTCTATGAATTGCTCCTTGTTTAACTTAAGCTACAACGTCATGATAATGTGTGAATGGCACCAGCTGATGTATATTTCCATCATCAAACCCAGCAAACCGACTACGCCTCCCGATTTTCGCTGCATATCACCGTTCGTTTGGCAAGAAAGCCCAAAATGCCAATTGTTCGGCCAAATAATAACATCAAAAATTACACTTATTTATCGTCAATTTTTAATCCAAATAATTTGTTCAAAAATGAAAAGTCTAGATTTACAGCAAACCTCAAGGTCAGACCTTGGCATCTGACTGGAAGTTTTCCTCTCAACGCTTTCCGAGGGCTATACTTCAGCCACTTTATCAGACCCAGTCTTGCGTATCTCACGTTGCCTCGTTTACGCCCGAAGAGAATTCTGGGTACTTCAGCCACCCACTACCACCAGCAAAATTTCGAATCCATTGAATATTTTACTACTCCAAACTCGCCCAAATTGCCTTGGCAGGTCCTGGAATCCATCCACAAAACGGCCAGAGAGGCAACTTCACTCGTGGGCCTCCATGTCTGCTACACATCATGTTTGGCGACTCAGTCAGCATGAAATCACCTCTCACCTCTGTTTTCTTTCAGAGGATTGCCTCTACCCACATTCCAGCTTAATGATGCCAGAATGGGGGTTTCTGTAGAGGAAAATAGCTCGAAAAGCACTTATAAAGCGATGATTTTACCAGATTCGTGCTCGTGCACTCACTTGAAACAAACAACAACCGTCACTTGCATCACGTGACAATTTAGCCTGAGCCCACAGTTTCTTAAGACCGCAGATATTTTTATTTCATTTCCATTTATGGAGAAATTAAGTGGCTCAGACTATTTATTGCCAAAAAGTCATTGAAAAAAATACCACACACCTGGTATTTAAAGGGTTAAAATTATACATTTTCTTCCACAGGCGAAATCCGTAACATCACTTCACACATAACCTGTAACACCAAAAATTTAATCTACATGGTACAATGTAACCGCTGCCATTTACAATACATAGGTGAAACTAAGCGACGTCTCAAAGACAGATTCAACGAACATAGACGCCCAGTTGACACAACTAACATTACATCCAAACCAACCACTGTTTCTGAACATTTTCTTTCTCAACCTAACCACTGCCACACTGACATGCAACAAATACCACTTGAAGTTATCCACTCCTCACGTGATTCAATCAGAAAAGCCAGAGAGTCTTTTTTTTATGTAGATTTAGCGGGGACCTTGGAACCCCACGGTTTGAATAGACGTGATGAATTGTAATTTTTTTATTTTATTTTACTTATTTTCTTATCCTTTGGTACCATCCTGTAAACGTCATTTCCGCCGCTCCTATGTATTGCAACATCCTCCATAATATAATGTTGTAATTTCATTTATATAATTTAATAACATCTAAACCTGAAGAAGGCTGGTTTGGCCAGCCGAAATATTGTTTTAAAATTTATTACGTTGTGTCAGCTTTGCAGTAGTCTTTGGACTTCTCATCGTCTACGAGATTATCCCCGCGGCGCAGGTTTGTCACAAAAGTGGTGAAATCTCTCTGGATGTATCAACTTTTTTATATATATATAAAAAAAACATTGTTAAATTTGACATGCATGGGTCTCAAGCGAGTGCTCGTTTGCCGTCTCCATCCCCAATTATGGCTCCAGTCAGAAAAACATTTTCAAGGGTCGCCGGTCGCCAGATCTGCACATGCCGATTTCTGTCTAAGCCCGTTAAGAGGGTCCCCAGTAGGTTTTTCGGGATCCGGGATTTGGCTTTTTTAAAGGTCGGGATTCGGGATTTTAGCGGAAAAGAGCGACGATATTCGGGATTAGAATTAGGCACGGGAAGCGGGATTTGACGATTTTACGAAGCGGGATGCGGGAAATGTTACTCTAAAGAAACGAGATCCGGGAAGTCCGGTGTCAAAAATGTACAATGAAAATCTAGCTGTCACCGTCCGAGAAAAGAAATTTACGGGTACCTATGTCTTTACAGATAAAATTTCTTCTGTGCTCCCTGAGGGCTCGCAGTTAACAGCGTACACAACAGCATAAAGGAACTAATTCAAACGGCTCCGAGTGATAAGAAAACCTCCATTCGGTAAATTTGAGTAGTTTCCTTCTTAGTCAAAATTCATCCCTGACTGAAAAAATTTCTAAGGATCAACGTGATAAGAAAGGCAGCCCTCACCATTCAATTAAGCGAAAAAAGAAAAAAAGGAAAACGAACAAGCTCTAAAAAGAAATTGCTAACTGACTTATTGACTGACGTGATTCGCGGGAAACTTTGAAAACGTCTTAAATGAACGATGTCGCCGTTATGGTGGAAAAAAATAGAAAAAATAACCTTACAGCTAATTTCTCGGTGACCAAAGAGTGCTCACATTTGTAGTGGGAATTTACATCCAACTGAAACCATGATGCCTTTTTTTCGTGGAGGTAAGGGGCTTGAAACAAATTATGACCTGACTGGGATCGGGATTGGGCTAAAACAACTGTCGGGACTACGGGATTGAGGGAAAAAATAGTCCGGGATGGCGGAATTGAAGAACCCTTTTGGCGAACCTCCGTTAACCCCGTTCTGTAGCCCGGTAAAGGGCACAAAAAGTCGTGAAGAAATTAAGTAATCTAAAAAAAGAGCAAGGCTGATTTCACGGTCAGGGAAGTATAGGAAAATATACTTCCCTGACCGTGAAATCAGCCTTGCTCTTTTTTTAGATTATTTGCTTTACAATTTTTTTGCTGATTAGATCCTTCACTACAGGATCCGGTACTTTTATTTTGTCACGGTGGTCTTTGCAAGCACAGTTTATCACTGGTTTTTACTGTGAAGAAATTAGCTGAAAAAAGTCGCCAAACTATGTTGTCGCAAAAAGTCGTCCAAAAAAAAAAAAAAAGAAAGAAAGACAAATGCCAATGGCTCCGTTGACTGAATTCCCCATCAATTTCCCCATCAATTGCAATTCACTCTCGATTGGTGACGTCAGAATTTAATTTTGAATGATGACGCTTGATGACGCTCACTTTTGGTGTCAACAAAGATATCGGTAAATTAAACTAATGCCTAATATCGTTATTTGTGGTATTAGTATCGTATCGATCTGAAAATCTGGTATCGATGCACTATTACACGCCATTGTTATGTCTGATGTAGTGTCGTCTAGTGTCCACTCTATCATGACTAACTGCTTTTCAAGCAATTTTTACAGAAAACACAAAACGAACAATAACCAATGACCACATAAGCGGGCTTGGATGTAGGTCGCAATTTCAAAATAAACGATACCACTACCGATACCCATTATGGGTATCGATACTTTTCTTGCCCTTGGATATTATGGGATAACCATCCAACACCTTCTTCAAACTCAGTAAACAAGGTAACATCGACGGCGGAGAGCAGACGTGGTACGAACTTTTCGTGAAATTCGTTGAATATGACGGCAAAATTAGATCACTTGCCTTCCAAAAGGAATTTAACCTCGCGTGTAAAAGGTGGTGAGATAAGTTATAATGACTATAATTTGAGGAAAAAGCCAAAATCAAGCTTTATACCTTTGCCAAGAGTAAGCGTATTGTCGTCCTTGCCTGTCCTTCATGATCAGGTAGGAATTTTTAAATAGCGAATGTTTTCTTGTTTTGCCTCATGTACAGACCATTTTTAACAAAGGTATTTTGCTTAGCCTTCAGTTTTTTCAGAAGAATCTTATCTTCGTAATTCGAATTTCAGATGTCTTCGAGGGAAAGAAAAATGATTGAAGAAAAAGCACCGCAAAATGCTTCACAACTTCGGACATCTTCGGCAGAATTTTGCCAGACGTCGTCGTTGGAATTTACACCACTTCCACAGGTTAGGACTTGTGTATCATGTTAAATAGTCAAGAGTCACTAGAAAATAATTGAAGCGATGGTTTTAGCGCGAAATTCTTGGATTTCATATGAGTATTTAATGCGTTAAGTTCGCAGCGCAGTTAACGTTAACGGATGATACCAGCTTGCGACCGAGTTCGAGGAAATGCCGAGTTGTTTTGGTACGGACCTTACAAGTTCGTACGTACACAGTTTTCAGTTTTATAACCAAGTCAATGTTTGTTGTGGACGTAAAGTAAATTTCATTTTGGGCCGGACTCAACGTCATTCCTAACATTACGAGAGGTTTTTCACGTTTTTCGACGCCATCTTGGTTGAGAGCACAGTGGAATTGCGGCTGTTTCGCCCTTAAAGTTAACTCGCCCGAACTTAGGTCGATTCGCCCGACGAAAGACAATCGTTGCAGTGCTGAAAAAGGCCAGCGATCTGAACGTTCCAGGCTTTGGTAAACGCGACAAAAAATATTCGCACTCATGTAAACAAAACATTCAAAGCCGGACAAAAAAATTTAGTTAACCCATTATGCACCAGCCATTTCCAGAGGTTTTCCAAAATTCAGCAAAATTGGCAAAGTGGTTATTTCCTACCCCATGTGCAGTAAAAATACATAACTTACAGGGCAAAAAAAACAACACCCCTTTGATCTAAGATAGTTAAAATTACTAATTATGGAATAAAATACACAAGTTGCCAATTAACAATTTTCCAAAAAACAAACTTGAATGTAAAAATTTCCGAAATTTTTAATGAAATTTGATCCCCGCGCCACATGGGCAAAATTTGATCCATCTCGAGAGCATGTGTTTGTTTACGCAAGATCACACAGTTATCACATTTTGTCAATGAAAATAGAAAGAAAAACACAGAAAGCTTTCCTAAATGAAAAATTTATTCAGAAAAGTCTTTGTTTACGCCTTGGAAAGAAATGCGTATAATTATCAAAGTAGTAGATGACAAAGTAGTAGATGACAAACCTGTACTCAATGTTGAACAAACTTAGCCCCAAAGCATAGTATCCCTCGTAGTTATTCCCTTGTTTTGTCGTCTTTGTGAACATTCCTGGTATCGACATTATCGTTCTGGTGGGATTGATAAACCATTGATGAAGGTAACACTGGCAGCTGTGTTAGCACACGACAGGCACGTTTTGAATGATAAGGAATTTTCAGAGCTAGTTCGTTAGCATGGAATGATAAAGGGATTGATTTTGAGTGAGCAAGGGGCACAAAGGGTGACCGAACAACAATGCACAAAAGGCCTAGGCAGAGAAAAGTAGTTCACAAATGGACAACAATGATCTTTAAGGTAGACATTATTTGGCGAACACAGCAACAATTGGAGAGGAAGATTGACAAGCACCTAAGTGGATTTTCCGAATTGAAAAATTAAGAAACACATTTAGCTGTGGTGGAAGAGGAAAACATTGAGCTTAGGAAATCTGCAGACTCCAATGATAAAGAACTAACTGATTTGAAAACCAGCATTGCCAACACTTGCACACAGGCAGCAGCCAGCAACAAGAACCTTGAAAAACTCATAGCGGAATTTGAAGAACTGGAATGGAATGGAATGGAAGCAACAAAAACAATCAGTCTCTTTTAAAGTGGATAAACTAATAATAATTATGAATGGTCAAGTCTACAGACTAGTGAAAACAGTAAACCTTTCATGTTATGGGAACAGCAACCCAGCAGATGGAGAGCTTTCCACCCCAGATTGGTAAATACAGTGTATGTGTACAGATCAACAACTCAGTGTGCTGCTTAAAATATTGTTATTTTTGTCCTTTCTACTTTTGCTACTGCCAATGTATGTCCAACTTAAATTGTAAATTAATGCTTCAGAAATTCTTCATTATGCATGTTTGTTCTTTTTTTTCCTGCATTTTTATTTACATTACTGTCCCAATGTTTCATTACTTGTACTGCTTCAACATTTTGGTTACAAGCAACTTTTTTCAAGTCATCTTTGTGCAAACTAGGCTCTAGACTGCGAGGAGTCTCTCTTTTGCTTGAGAATCCGTGGGGAAGAACGCAAGATATTTGAAGCGCAAGTTGCAAACGCTAGTTGCAAAGCCACGAGTAGCATGGGCACCTTCCGGCAGATTCTTAAGCAAAACAGAGACTGCTTGTAGACTAACTAGGGGCACTCTTTATCTGTTTTCTTTATTTGGTTTTTATATTGATTAGATTTACTTTTATACAGCTAATTGACACCTATTTTCTTTCTGTTTGTTGTTGGCTTATCTGTAGTCCCACTTAACCAACCAATGTGAATTTTGATGACTGAACCTTTTAAATTAATATGGCTTAGTGTAAAGGGCATAAGCAATATTGTTTTCAAAAATGAAAGAACGATCTTGGTGTTGCAAACAATAAGCAGATGTATCTGTTTTCTGCAAGAAACTCGTTCCACAATAGGCCATTTTCATGATGGCGTCATTTTACTACAACTACCAGAATTAATTTCGTTTTCCTTTTCAAATGCAAATTTTGTAATCCCAGTGGAGAGCAAAGAACAATAGCTCTAATTAGCATGAGAAAAGAAAAACCAGAAGGATTCTGGTAGTTGTAGTAAAATGACGCCATAGTGAAAATGTCGTATTAAAACAAATACTCAGTAACAAAATGAATGGGGTGCAAAGCTTGTAACCTGCTAGAGTAGTTCAAATACTTGCATAGTTGCAATTGTAATTGAAAAATGGGGGTGATTGTACTATTCATAAAAAGATTGTAGACCCTTTGGGTAGATTTATTGTTTTCAAAGCTGACATGAAAGACAAACATACCTGCTAATAAACATATATGCACCAAATAAGGACAAAGATCTCATACAATTCTTCAATAATTTACTTAAAAGAATGTAATAAATGAAAATAATATCATCATACGAGCACTAACTCAGCTCCTGACAAAAAAGTAGGAAAACTTATTCTAAGGAAAATCTGTTATGGTACACATCTCACCCTGCATAATGTTTTATTTGGAGTAATCTCGAAACAATGCCTTTTTACCAATAATATTTGTTGAATATTATTATTAATTGTATTATTTTATAATGATATAAACTATTCTTGTGGGACTGCAGAAAAGGCCAATTCTTTCTAAAATTTGGGGGTTTTAAGGTTACTTCCATGTTTCGCGAGTGCCTTCAGGGAAATCTAGCGTACGCGCGCTGCTTTCGATAAAACCACGGAAAACTATATATCACTGTAAAGCTGATAAATTGAAGTTTGTGAAAATATCAATGTTTTTTTATTTTGTTGGATACATAAGCGCTCAGAGGCCTGCAAACTCAATACTACCGACGTGTACTTAACTGAATTACCCACTCTCACGTAAAGGTGCAAAACCAAACAGACTGCACAATATCAATCAGGAGATAATAGGCTAACAAAGTGTGTCAGGCTTTTTCTTTACTCCTATTGGTTTGTGAGAAAAGCCATCCTAAAGATGGACAATGGAAAATTTTTGTAGTCCCATCAGATGTTAACACGTCACGGGAAAAATATTTTGAATTTCGTAAAAGCCTGACACACTTTGATGCATTAATATCTGATGACCATTTTGGCCAAATTTCGTTGAAATCTGGCAAATCTACATAGCCTATTAATTCATTTGAAGATGGGGAATTCGCGCAAAAACAAAAGCCGTGTTTTTGGCCTCGAAACATTTTCCGAGTTTTTGCACCTCGTTAAAATACTTGTCAACGCGCTCACGCCACCGGCCAATCAAACACAAAGAAGCATTCCCTGGGGAGTTCTGTAAGCATTTAGTGTTACTGTAATATTATAAAGCGATTTCGTTATGGGAAAAGTTATTAAAGTCTGGCGTGAGAAAGCCACCGGCTAAACCAAAACAAAGAAGAAAACGGCAGATAGACGCAGAACACGAAACTGGCAGCCCCAGCGGAGTTGACACAAGACACGCACTTCTCACCGCTATCAGTACACGAGACTGCGTGCTGAGGTTCGCTGCTTATTTTCAGCCGGTCAACAACGGGGAAAGTGGCTGGATTGTCGCCGGCATCTTCGATTTCGGACTCCGACTGATGTTCGACTCTCCACTATCTGATTTCTTGTCCTTGAATTTCTCTACTGCTGAGGCAGTTATAGAAAATCTGACTGGTTGTACCAAGAACCCTTGTCGCTCTCCGACAGCTGAAGTTTTTTGGTTTCGTCAAATGATTTTTCTACCTTCTTTGGGCCGGGTTTTTTCTTAACTGTCACCCAAGGTGACTTTTCTAGTTTCGCTTTCTTCATAACAACCTTTTACGCAATGCTTGAATCCAAAAAGGAACGCTGTTTCACAGGAAAATTTTACATACAACGCCGTGACATGCGATGAACACGATGTAGACAAAAATATGCAAATTTGCCGGTAACTCAAGATCGCGGGTAAATTTTGCCGCGTAATATCTCAACACAGTCCCGCATAAATTGGATTATGACACCTTTGCTCGCTCACCGCTTTTCCTACAAAACTTTGTTTTTCAGGTAGCTCGCGTTCTTTTTAAGATTTCTAACGGCTGTTTTCACGAAACTTTGCATCCCTTTCTTGTTTTAACAATTATCTAAAAAAAATTATATGAGAAAAATTCGACCTTTCTTCCCCATAAGTAACCTTAAGCTAAAATTGCCATTACATTATTTTAAAACTGAAAGTAAAATTGTTAAAAGGATTTTTTTAAGAAGAAATGAATAGTAATCATGTGTAATTACCGTATTTATTCGTCTACAAGCCGAGCTTGGCTATAAGCCGAGACCTTAAACTTGTGAGACATGATAGTGGGCAAAAGCTTACAGAAAAAAATCGAAAAAATATCGGCTATAAGCCGAGACCAAGGTTTCTAAACAAAAAGTTACTTGAGCGTTCGTTCAAGAAACCTTTCCTCTCAGAAAACATGTTGAAAGTTATTGTTTAGAATAAAATCACACCTTTTAGAAACAATGAAAAGCTTGTTAATTGATTCTAACTGCACTATAAAGCAGAAAACTTAAAACGAATGCCACCAGACTGATTTTTATCGTCACAAACTACCAACTGCTTACCGAAGCCAATAATCAATCGCTTGCCGTCATCATGCCGAAAGCACGCCGTTCATCGTACAATATGGCTTTCAAGCTTAAAGTTGTTGCAGAAGCGGAAGCAGTCGAGAACAACTCCGAGATTGCTCGAGAGTATGGACTTAGTGAGTCCATGGTCCGTCGTTGGCGCAGAGATCAGGCCAAACTCTTCAACCGTGAGCTGAAGATGTCGGCGAAACGTACAACTATGGGTCGCTTTACCCCAAAGTATCCTGAGCTAGACCAGCAGATATTGGAGTGGTTCACCGAGCAAAGAGATCAAGGTGAGTAAATGTTTGACACTGATTTGTTTTGAAATTGTTTCAAAAGGAGCGTTAAATGAAGAATTGATAAAAAACGACAGGCATGTTCACAAGGATGAACGCATGTGAGTTTGTTTTTCATAGCGTGGGAATTGACACTTCTCATTGGTCGGATTTGCTAATCGTCATAACAAATTAACAATGCTCGTCAGCTCAAAGTAAACAAACTCTCGAGTCGCTTGAATTTTATTCATTTACATGGTTTTTCATTTATTTTCATAGGTTTTGCTGTGAGTGGATTGATGCTGCGCCTGAAGGCAAAAGAATTTTCAACTGATCCCGCATTCAAAGCTTCCCTTGGCTGGTATCAGAACTGGAAACGACGACACTCGGTGAGCTTGCGTGCGAAGACAACCCTAGCCCAGCGACTGCCAGAAGACATGGAGGAGAAAATTGTGCAGTTTCACCGCTTCATCATAGCAGCCAGGCAACGAGCTGGGTATCATTTATCCAGAATCTACAACATGGATGACACACCGATGCGCTTCAAACTTCCATCAACGCGTTCGCTGGAGTTCACCGGCAGCCGAACGGTTCCCATAAAAACCTGCGGAGCAGAAAAGCGGAGCTACACTGTCACACTTGCCGTCGCTGCGGATGGAACAAAACTTCCACCCAAGGTCGTTCCAGATTCCCTCCGTGTTTCTTTCCACAAGAAAGGGTGGATGGATGAGTCAGGTGTGAAGGAGTGGATTCGCCAGTGTTTGCCGCGGACCCCTCGTAATGAACAGTCGCTGTTAGTGTGGGACTCATTCCGAGCTCACTTGACTGATGAAGTGAAAGAAGACCTCAACTGGCAGAAAATTGATGTAGCAGTTATCCCTGGAGGCCTGACCCCTGTTTTACAGCCCTTAGACAAGTGTTTGAACAAGCCGTTCAAGGGCAATGTCCGAAGAAAGTACTTGGCCTGGATGATCAGCGGCCCGTTCGAGTATACTCCGGCTGGAAAGAAGAAGGCACCATCGAGAAATCTTGTACTTCGATGGGTGCACGAAGCATGGCGAGAGATTCCGGCAGAGATGGTTACTAAGTCCTTCAAGACCTGTGGAATCTCCAACTCTTTGGATGGAACTGAGGACGACGTCGTGTACTTTGAAGAGGTGGAGGAAATCGACGATGATGAAGAAGACAACAAGTTTGACACAGAAAGTGAAGGCGAGAGCGATGGCGAGTAAACTGTCGGTCAGTTGAAAGCTCTTTAACAAACGGCTCCTTTAGGAGCCACCACATATATAAAAGTCAATGACCAACTTCAATTTGTTTTTTCATATATTTCTGTATGCAGTACTGTCTCGGCTTATAGACAAATAAATCTATGTTTCCCATGAATTTGCTGTTTCAGAAAAATTTTGTTTGGAAAAACACTCGGCTATAAGCCGAGGACCCTTCTCTAGTTCAAATTTTCGAGATTTTGGTAAAGTTTTGTGAAAAAATTGCTCAGCTTGTAGACGAATAAATACGGTAAGTAGAGTTGTATTTTTGTTCTTATTTCACATTTCAACAAACTTTCTGTTCTTGTTATTGTTTTTGTCCATTTGTTACTGTTTTGTCTCTGTAATGAGTAAGAGTATTGTAACAGTTGTAGAAGCTTTGGTTAAGTTTTGTTCAGTAGTGTCAAGCTTTAGTTATATGTTATATTGATATATAAGATAGACA
This sequence comes from Pavona decussata, assembly GCF_977016875.1. Lineage (NCBI taxonomy): Eukaryota > Metazoa > Cnidaria > Anthozoa > Scleractinia > Agariciidae > Pavona > Pavona decussata. Next base: position 1,718,820 of record NW_028145758.1, read on the forward strand.
TTGTATTGTAACCTGTCCTTTTTGTTTCAATAAAGTATTAAAATATTAACAGTAAGGCACAAAAAGCCCAATATTGTCTACACTTAGATGAATTTTTAATATGTTAAGATATGGTGACAATTTTATGTCTAAGATTTTTCATCCTTAATCCTTCAATGAAAGGGAATCAACTAAATGGCAAATGTAAAACAACCTTTGTACTTCATTGTTTTTCTACATTCTTACTCTATTGCATTTTCAAAACAAACGTTTTTGGATGGTGCCTTCTAATACAGGGGTATTTTAGCACAGTTTTACTGTAGTTAGAGAGGTGGGTTTAAATGGTAGATGTATTAATGAGTAGAGATCAGACTCAGGAAAGGGGGTTGTGAGGGAATTTTGTTTACCAAGCACATTTGATGAGTGAGACCTGTCTCGCTTTCCATTTACTTTTTTCAGGATGAGTTGAGGAAACTTTTTGGGCAAAGACCTCAGCGACGAAAAATAACAATTGAGGTAGGTATTTTAGGTATTGAGCCTTAAGCCTCAAGGATTTGCAAGATACAAGTATTAACATAGAATTTAATATTTTTAACATTTTGTTCAATTTATGGTAACATGACTATTAATGAACCAGACAGGTATCAGCCATAAAAATATTGTCAGTTTTGAATAATTTGAGATTTTTTTTTTTTTTTATGTTCAGATAAATCTTTTCAAGTGCTTTCTTTTGGTAAAAAGGGCTACAACAGAATTTCTTTTTATTGGGGAAGGTTATTCCATGTGAAGTAATTCTCCACGTGGTTATTACTAATTTGCTGTTAACAAGTACTTGGGCCTATGTATACCTTCTGTCTTGTGGGTTAAAGCAACAAGGCAATGATTAGGTAGGAAAGTTGTTTGGATCAAAGTGCATCAAATTGGTGTGGCACAGTGGTAACACGTAGCCCTTTTCCTCTGAAAGACTTGGATTCAACTCCTGTTTTTGCCTTCGAAAGCCCACCACTTTAAAATCCCCAAGCAATTGGATGGGGTGCCACGCCATTTACATGCATGATAAAATGATATAAATATAACAAGATGCCTTAACTGGCATTTACGCGTGATGCTGTGGCTGATTCATTTATTCCAACTGTATGCTTCGCAGATTGATAAAACTATCCTTGCTAATGGAATAGTTTGAGTCATGAAGATCGCATTATGTTATTTCCCTTGTGTTACGCTACCTAGGGTCTTACCGGAAATTTCGGAAATTCCATAACAATAACATGAGCATCTGAATAACCTCTTTTCAGTCTCCCACCATGGCTCTAAGACGGTTAAACAAAGCACAATTCCTTTGCAAGGAACTCTCCAATTTCCACCGTTTTGAATGTCGAGTGCTTCTTAGAAGTTATTCTTTTGATTTACTGCTTCAAAATGGCTAAATTTCTGTTTGAAAATGGCACACTTGAGTCCAAAACATGTGAACAATACGGCGCCAAAAATTTAATCCTGTTAAATAAATCAATCAAATGATGCTTTGACGTCACACAGGTAGGGGGTGAGTGGGTCCCCTCCCTCGTGATATACACGACAAGAATGGATTTGGATTGGCCTGCTTTTGTTGAATACAATCAGGCCCCAGTTGTTCAAAGGCCGGTCGGGGTCTACAATTTACTTCACGTTAAACGTTGTCCAAGGTTTTCATACACTCCTAAACTAGACTGTGGTTAGAGTGTGCATATTTGCTTGTACACGATGAAATACCGAAATCTTTGCACAGATTGAAACTGTCGGATAGTGACTTATCCACCGGATAAAGTTATCCGGCCTTTGAACAACTGGGGCCAGAACAATACATCCCGACTAGGAGAGGGGAGAGTTTAATGAATAAATTAATGTACAGATTTGTGGCTGCTACGAAGAAAAAAAGAAATCAACCCGTTTTTAGACACGGTATGCCCCTCAGAGCATCCCGCTAAAATGTATTGATTGTGATTGTTATGACATTGGTTTTCTTATTGATGGGCTTTATAATGTTTCACATTTTTGCAAGTAAGGATATTTTTAATGATCGTGTTCTTGTCCCAGGATCTTGTTTGTAATTTTTAAGTTTTTCAATTTTTTTTTTATTTTTTTATTTTATTTAAAGTATCACATCTTTAACAAATTACACGTATCACAAATGGCGAAGTACTCTGCTATGGCCCCTGATATTACAAATTATATTACTTATTTACACCAAGTGGAACTTACATACCGTAGGAAAATGAAAAAAATAAAATAATTAATTAATTCTGAATTTAACAAAAACAACAACAACAAAAAAGATTAATAGCATGGGGAGTAGGAACAATTTCTGATCTTAATTTAATACAATAAAAATAACTTAGTCTGTTAAGTCTATGAGGAGCAAAATCACGTTACTAATATTTTTTGGTGTTAAATTACAAATTCTCAACTTTGTATTTATAATTGATTCTAGTAATAAATTCGTTTAGTACAAGTGAACTGTTTAGTTTACTTACATACACAGAATTTCATGAAGAGGAGGGTGTAATTGAATTTTCTCACTAGCTTCATGTATGTTGGGTGCTTAAACGTGGCGAAAAGCATTTCCTTTGTATCTGGTTGAAAGTTGGAAACATTCTGAGTGTTTAACCAATTAAATTTAATGACTTTTTTAATGAAGGTTTTTGTAAATTCGCAGTCTACAAAAGTGTGATTTATGGAGTCTGGCTCACTACAGTAAATGCAGCCACTGTCTGTATTTATCCCATATCTGAAGAGTTCTTTCTTTTTGATGACAATCCTATGAATAAATTTGAATTGAAATTCTTTCAACTTATTTTCTTTGCATGTTTTTGAAGTAATATATCAAACACGAGGAAGAGTGTTTCATCAGATATCCAAACACTGAGAAGGTGCGCCTCGTTTTTTCAAACGACTTCGAGGTGTTTGGATATCTTATGAAGCACACTTTAGAGTGTTTGATATGGCTTCTCATAATTATGATCAATTGATCAACAATTCTTGGAGAAAATCAAGGCTAAAGTTGGCAAAATTTTATGGTAATTAGGATCACATATTCAAACCACGGTCACGGTAGTGATTTTCTCTGTTTTCTTTTGATGAATTATTAATGAGTTTGAGAAGCCATTTTAAAAACATCTGTCCAATTCAATTTACCTCTGTTAAGGATATTGTAATTTGATCGATCGCAAGAATATGTTACAGTCCAGCAGAACGCTTTATTGAACATACACTTGATTCACAGACTGCATTAGAATTCCCACCAGTTATGGACTGTTTTATCATTGCTGGCTGACCGTCAATCCATCAGCTTTTAGCCTGTTCGGACCAGGTACATCCTTGGCTATCTGATTTTGCCGGTTTGGCCTTCAGGGTCCGAGAGGGCATGCTTATGCCAGAGTGTTGTTGAGGGCTGCCATGGCCACAACCACTACATGCACCACAACCAAAGGCGACAAACCACATTTCTGCCGGGAAGTGGTGTTATTGAACATCCCCACTGAACACAAAAAGGCGACCTTGCACACTGGCCTCTGTTTGTCCAGTATTGTGTTTTGTTACATCAAGCATACTGTCTGTGAGGGTGTCAAGTGATCAGAAAAGAATGCGTGCTCATGTTTATTTTTACTTCATAACATTTTTTTTACGTTATTCTTCATAAATTCTTCATTCATTCTAACATAAATTTTTTCGTTTGTAAATTTATTTTTGTCAGTTTTATAACACTTATTTTTATCATGGCCCTTGTAATTTTGGTCTGGTACAAAGTTTTTGTCCGTATTTATATTCACCATTTTGTCATAAATGGCACCCCATACACTGTAGACCCCTACAAACTGATTCAAGGTTTTTGGCCCAGATTGTAGCTCATCCCTCGGTATTTTGAGTATTTTGAGTTTCTGTATCTTTTCATTAACTTAACTCACTGCCTTGTAATAACAATTTGTCATTGTTTTTTTGAATGCTAGCAAGCAGGCCAATAAAAGTTTAGTTCTTGTTTATACCTTTGACAAGAAAATACTGATCAATGGCATAGGTTACCGTATACCTTCAGAGGTGTCTCACGTCCAAGCGATGTAGCGCATCCGGTTTAAACTGTAGATACCGAAACCCCCATATCAAAAATTAAGCTTATAGAGCTGGCTATCAAACAATACCAAGAATTTTTGAAATAAAATGAGTTGTGGAATATTAAACACTGTTTTCTCGAATCAATTTTTCACTTGAAGGAGCCACTTAAAAGAGCTAAAACTCAAAAGGAATTTGTTCGTGTGCCTTAAAAATTAGACAGTAGCTAGTTTCACATATGAACAACAACAACGTGTAAGTAAATTTTTTCTTTCGAAATATTTTTTCTCCGAGGGCGATTTTTGTACAATCACTCCACATTCTTCTGTAACATTTCACTGCGATTGAATATGGCAAAACGCAGACACTTTTTATTTTAGCGCTTTGGGACCGGAAACTAAGGAGCCAATTAAATTAGCCAAAAAATTAAAATTCGCTTTGACTTGTAGCTTTCAAAAGGTGATTTAGATGCTCGCATTAACAGGTCGTGAAAAATTCTACAGTTCATAGAGTTGAAATGTGTAACACGTGCTTACAGCATGCAAATATTTATTTTTTACTAGTACCATATTTGAAAAACCCGCCGTTATAAACAAAGTGCAAACTTGTGCATAGAACCTACGTGGCAATAATAAAGCGATTTGATTGGCTTATTAGTTTGTTATTCATTTCCAATTCTGGTACATATGAGATTGAATATTTCCACGCTTTTGGCAACAGTAAAGATTTTGGATTTACACATTCCAACCCTTGTGGGTTGGTTGTGTCATGGAATGTTGCAATGGAATGATTCGATTTCTTTGCTTTCAACAGGATTCGGAGGAAAGTGAAGAAGAAGAAGAGCTCACTGTGGAAGGGCTCAAACAAACAGAGGCGTATAAGCTGTTTAAGAGTCACTTTGAAATTATTGCGAAAAAGTAGTAACAGTATTGGTCAGAGTCCGTGAGCACTCTAAAAAGTTATGCTTTTTAAAGTTGTGGGCTTAAAAATTACCCTGTCAGCTTATTCCATGGTTTTGAACCTCCACCGTTAAAAATCGTCAATGATAATGTAAATGTAGGAATAAAAAGAGCAATGCTTATTTATCCTTGCTAAATAGAAGATCTTTTTTTTAAATTTGCAATCAGGTGTATATCAATATCGTGTGAAATAACAATAAATAACGTAAGTAAAATAAGTAACATAAATTGAGTTTGGACACTCTCAAACAGATACACAGGACTGTAAAAATGTAAAGAGAGAGGAAGTTGTATCTTTGTAACAACTGGAATGTGTGAATAAAGCTGTAATGAGTTTCACTTTCAACTGATATCACCGGTAGTCCAACTTCTTTCATGGGAAGAATCCCAGTGCCTTTATATTTGCAGGGTAAAGAATACACAAATGAGAAGATTTTCTTTTATACAAAATAGGAAAAGTGTAAAACTTCCTTTTGGTAGTCGTGTGGCTTTCTTTGGTAACCCTGAAGTAGCGAAATTTGTAATAAAAAAGGATTTGCCAATCATTTTGGCCGTGTGACACTAATATATAGAAAAAGGACATTAAACTGGTCCTCTTCTGACATAGAACTCTTTTCGCTTATACAGTCAATTCAGAAGGTTCATGTCCGGGGTCGAGAACCCACTAACCGCGTTTGCATGCCTTTCCCCCATGCATTAACCTCCAAGGTAAACATGTGCCACCTTTCGAAAAGAATACTGGATTGATGGGGGGATAAAATAATAAAAATAAATTCAAGTCTAATGTCAATAGTACGGGGAGTGCTTGCGCGATCTCCCGAGTTAGGGGCTCATGAGGAGAGGGAAAAACCGGAGTACTCGGAGAAAAACCTCTCGGAGCAAGGACGAGAACCAACAAATATGACGCCAAGTCCGGGAATCGAACCTTGGCCACCTTGGTGGGAGGCGAGTGCTCTCACCATTGTGCCAGCCCTGCTCACGTGGCATTCATTCAAGTAAATGGCAATTCCGTAGATTGTGCTTAGTAACCTGGGCCCAGTTGTTCAAAGCCCGACTAAGCTAATCCCGGATTAACGTAAACTTTGATTCGAGTTTAATTACTAATCAATAAAGATTCTTCAAAATGATTTTTGGTTCTCAGTTTTGACTTAGACTTCTCTTTACCTTTAGCTTGAAATTAGTCTATGAAATCACTTTTAAAAAGCGAGATGAAAACCTCGATTAACTTTTAATGGTAGATTAGCGTTAATCAGCTTTCGAACAACCCGGCCCTGTTAAGCATTTTATATCTCGATGATTAATGTCGCTAACTTCAGCTTATATGTCGTGAATAGTAAGTCCCACTTCGTTGTTCGAGTACTTGTCACACGGCATATTAAAGATGATTTTGCCAGACCTGCAATGCAGTGACTCTAACGATTTAAAACCTTCACTGTTAGTACATCCACCCCATACCGCTATTGCGTATGTAACTGACGGGAGGATAATTTTAAAATACGTGTCCCAAAGCATGTGCGCCATTGAAGATCCGTGAAAGCTCCTGCTATAGGCAACGCAAAGTGAAGGCCATCGCACCATTATTTCTTCTCATTGAAGATCACTCGGTTTCAGATCTTACAGCCAAATCCTCAACGGGCAAAATATGAAAAATTTAAAAACAGTCATAACCGGCTGCAGAAATTTAACAAAAGACCACCAAACTCAGTAGCGGTACAGAATTTGATGACATTAAACTCACCTCTGGCTTCAGTTGCTGAAAATATGTCACGTGACCTGATACGATTTTTTCTTTGCGAAATAGAAAATTGAATCGGGCCTCCGAGATTGCATATGATGGCTATCGATTGCAATGTTGCCATCATTTTCTGGTTTCTATCTAATAAAATTGGTCAGGTGACTTATTACAGTGCGACTACTATTACCGGGGTCAATCAAAACTGGCCAATCAGATCACAATGAATAATTCCAAACTTTTGGGTTTTAACTGTTGTTTACTGGTGAATGGTTCAATCGGCTTTGGTTGAAATTCATTGTTCTTGTCCTGCAATCTGATTGGCCAGTTTTAAGTGACTCCAGTAACAGTTGTCGCACTGTGAAATTCGTAATAGCCTTTGTAATAAATACACAATTCAAAAACATTCATTGAATGTAAAAGAACATATCTTGAGTTCCTAATCGGAACGAATTGTTTTTAAAAATATGGCTTAAAACACGTGACCAACATTTAAGCCTCGAAATGTTTTTACTGTATAAAGTTGCTCAATTGAATTTATCTACTTACGCAAACACCGCGTGCGCTTTCATTTGTTGCATGCAGAAAGGAGTGTTGTCACGTTTCCTAGCAGATGCTGATACATATTCTCCGGAAACACTGGAAACTTGGTGACCCAATGGCTCACAAAAGTGGAAATCGTTCTTCCCCGCGGATTCTCGAGCAAAAGAGAGACCGCTCGCAGTCTACTTCACATTAGGCCCCGTTTATATGAAGAAAAGTTGTCTCGGGGAAGAGGGTCACCCTCCCAGCCGAGTCAACTTCAGCGAGCGTTTATATGAGAAAAAAAAAGTTGACCCTTTTGCGCGAGCCAACAGCGCTCGCGCATGCTCTGATTGTCTTGCCTTGGCGAAGTTGACCTGGCTAGGCGAGCCTATGTGTTTATACGGAGAAAAGTTGGCCCGGGTAGAAGGGTGACCCTACCATCAAAAAAGGGTGACCCGGCTTGGCGGGTCACCCTTCCAGCCGAGCCAACTTTTTGTTCTTTTTGTTTCTCATGTAAACGGTTCGCCAAGTTTTATAAGGAAATGTAGGAACATTTTGGCCCGCCCAGGGTAGCTCGGGTAGGCGAGTGACCCTTTGGGCCCAGGACAATTTTTGTCCATATAAACGGGGCCTTAGGCTAGCGCAGAAATGTTTTTCGTTGGGAGCGGGGTGGGGTGGGTGCTTATTCGAGGAAGGCTGTACATGCCCACAAGTGATCCCCGGACCGGAAATGATCCCCAAATTGGATCACAGGGCTAACAATACGAAATAAATTTTAACAGTACAACTAAAAAATAGTTAACTGGAACAGACCAGCTTGATCGAATAGGAAAGCCGGGCCCCTCAGAAAGCATCACAATTTCGCACTGATGTGGTAAGCTTTCCCCGAAGTAACTCAGTCACTCCCATCCCGAACACATATGCACTTTAGAGAATTCAAGAATCAATGGTGGGTTGGAGACGTACCTTCTATGGACGGCGAGTGAGGTGATTATGTTGCCTAACTAGGTCTGGTGAACATTCTCGATACTCCGGTTGCTGTGGTGTCTAGCTTAGGAGAAGGTTTACATATAATCTACCCAAGTAACCACAGTCAAGAAGAAGCTGATTTCGACAGCATTGCTTTGGTGGGCCATGAAGCGGAAAGCGACTTCCATAGCCTTTAGCAAAGCAAATGGACGCAAAAACAACAGATGTACTCGAAGAATTAAAATTGAAGTATAGAGAAGTGCGAATTACTGAAGCTAAGGGCAACTTCAGTTCAAGATGTTGCTTCAACTTAATTCAGACTAGGGTGGCAGACAAAACAGCTAGAGGGTCAAAAACAGACAAGTCAACATGGAGGGGGGGGGGGGGGTGGTGGGAAGTAGCCTAAAGAGTTTCAAAAGTTTGTGACAGATAAAACAATTATGAAACACGGAGTGAACACATTTATCACGGTCAGCATAGCAAATGAACAACAGAGATGACATAAATAAGTTGAGTTTTATATATCCAATTTGAAGCACAAGCAGTTTTAGCTTACATTTTAATATTTTTAATCAAAACATGTACCGTATTTTCTCGATTAAACGCCCCCGGCGTTTATTTAAAACTTGAAGCCGGCGTTTATTAATGAAGTTGATTTATTAGGTTGAATTATTATTTCACATTCTTTGAGACCCCTTGCGCAGTTTGTCAAGGTGGGACGATTTCCCTTGGACCCGACCTGACAGACCTGAGAGTGCCTCAGTCATAGCAACAGGAACGTGAACATTGCTATATATTTTCAAGTTTGTTTTGTTGTACAGCATACACCGCAGTTAATGTTACTCCAGACTTTTTTGTTAAGCATTTATTAAAATAACAAAAGCGGTATACCGTACAGTACGTGTCATAGCAGTACTTTTCTAGTGAAAATCTGTCCTTGTTGGCTCGATGCAAATAAACGCCGGTACCTCGAACAAACGCCCCCGGCGTCTATTTAAAAATTAGTAGTTTTGATCCGGCGTTTAAACGAGGCCGGCGTTTAATCGGGGTCCGGCGTTTAATCGAGAAAATACGGTATGCAACATTGCCGGGAATATGGCACTTCTACAATAAAAACGTCTTGGCTATAATGTACACAGTGGCCACTCTCCGCAGGTTTAGACAACCGACCCAAAAGAAAAAAATACATTAAAAAAACCGAAAACAAAGGAATGGTTCGAAAATAGTATTCTCCCCAGTAAATTAAATCTTACCCCGCCGGGCTGGTTTTCAATGTCATAAGAATAGAAACAAGCCGAATTACCGCCGCTACAACAAAGTACATTTCAGTGCAGGTATTTGCCCGAGGTATTTGCACAAAATGAAGTTGAGGAGCCCTATCACTACCTGTATAATGTTTTCTATATCAGACATATCAGCTCGAAACGTACGTGTCATTCCCAGCTCACCTGAACTTTTCACTAGGATCATAACTTGCTTTGGTAGTCCTCCTATAGATTTTTGAAAATAATGAACTGAATTGTTCTTTAAAATCGTCGTCAGAGTTTCCCAGAGCCTTCCCGCCGTCAGTCATGCGCAAAAGGAAAGAGCTCTGGAGTCGAGAATGCAACACATGGGGACAAGCCCACAAGTCAAAATGGCACCTCGGGGCCCATGGCTCATGGGGATCTTCTTAGAGAAGCTCAGTAGAGCTCGGCTAAGATCTCCATCCATTATATATGTTGATTTTGTAGCAGATATGTGTCAATTTTGTATAATGTAATATAATGGACGAATGAATAAAAAAAAATGGCTCCTGCTCAAACTTAAATTAAATTCTGACGTCACCGATCCACGAAATTAATCATTGGAATTTTCTTTCCCTTTTTAGAATTTAACTTTCCTTTTGGACCCCTTACCCATACTGCGGGCTGAGACAGAAATCAGCATGTGCAGATCTGGCGACCAAAGGAAATGGACTGGATCGGAGCCTGTAACAACATTTCAAAACGTAAACGGCCGTGAAAACCACAACTAACATATTGAAGACGCAACCGCCACATTAAACTTGAATAACGCTGTTATATTAAAGCACCTTGACGCTTACTCACGACGAGACTCAGTTGCTTGCTATATGTCAGTGCTAGGGACCTTTTGTTTGTCTTACTCCACATGACATTGACTTTATGGACTGAAGGTAAACCTGACTTTCAATTTATGAACTTATCCGAAGCATGTGACTTTTTAGTTTTTTGATGACCAGCCATAGCTTCTTCAAACCAATCCTGATTCCTAACCCATCACCCTAAAGGTACTTAGACTCGCCCCCGTCCCCCCAACAGAGACTCTGCACTCCACACTTTAGGTAAAAGTTGTGGAATATGATCTCTTCTCGTGACAACTTAATTGCACGTGAACGCCATGCTCTAAAAGACTAAAACTAGCTAGAATTCTGAGTAGCATTTCCGAGGGCCCGCCGAGATGACATGGTGGGGCCCTTACTTCAGTTTGTTTGTTCCTTCCAGGTTCTTCTTCGCTTGCAAAGCCGGAAACGACTGCTAACGAGGCTTTACTCTGAGCAGACTTCCGTTCTCCGTTATCTTTTAACTTATCAGTTTTGTCACCATGCCTTTACCCTGTAGGATTTACACTCTTCAAGAGTAGCTAAACATTGTGATTTTTTTTACACAGCTTTATCGGGTATATTAACTATAAATACAAAAAGCAAAAAGATTATGAACCCTAGAAGGTAGGTGTGAACGAGATACAAGGTGCCCATGCGAGGCACCGCCCTGTTAAGTTCATTTATTTATTCACCACGACATACCATCATAGAAAGTTACAGTAAATAATAGACTAGGATCTTACATAAGTTTGCGGCGAATAATAATAATAGAAAAAGAAGTAAGAAGTGGCGAGGAGACCTCAAGAAACCCCCGGGCTTATACTGAGAGGTCTCCTCGGAGATATGTTAGGACTGTAAGACTGGTAAAGACATCGTATTAAGATTTTTTAACATACGGTGGTAAGACTATTAAGACATAACTGAAGAGTCGGACGGTTCATACAATTAACTGAGGAAATCAAGAAGCTTTCTTTTAAAAGTGGATAGACTAGAGGAAGACGTAATTGATAATGGCAAAGCATTCCATATTTTTGGCCCTCTAAAGAGTACAGTAAATTGCTTGATATTAGTTCGGCAGGTGTAAGGTCGAAAATGAGCTGAGGTTCTAGTGTTGTAATTCAGTATGAATTTGACCACTAGTCGGAAATAAATTTAAAAAGGGCGAGGGCAGCAAATGTTGGTGATAGACAAACATAAATTGTGCAATATAAAGGGAACACACTTTAAAAATATCTAGGATATTTAATTGTGCAAATAAAGGTGCAGAAGGTGCAAGGTGATTAGAATTTGTCATAGCTCGCACAGCTCGTTTTTGAAGAAGAAAACTGCGATTTAAGTTTGTTACATAAGTAGAAGACCAAACTGTAGTACAATAAGTTAAATAGGGATAAATTAAGGTATAATACAAAGACTTTTTAGTGTTTAGTGATGACAGAAAGAAACGAAATCTGTACATTATACCAACGGACTTAGAGATAAACCGATTTCCAGGTAAGACCTTCATTAATATAAATACCTTAGAACTTAAAAACTTAAGAAATTAAAACTGTTAAAACACCAGTGCGATGAAACAAACAGATAAAATATATAGTAAAACCACAAAAAAGTCAAGACTAAGATCTGTGGCAGTAACAGGTTCTTACAAGTGTCCAATTGCTTGGTCTCTCTATATCAAAAGTTGACTGTAAATTAGGTCACAGAAAACGAAAATAATCCCATAAGAAATAAAGACCATAATTATTATTTCATCATTCAGTACTGAACTAAACATCATCTTTTTAACCCGATGTAGAGCCTTTGGTTTGTTCAGTGAAATTCTCAACATAACAGTGTCAAATAAGATAATCCGTAATCACGCCAAACTGGTGGAAGAGCCGCCTTGTGGTGGCATTGATATCGATTCTATCGATTGATTTCCGATATCGATTTTAATCGATTGACTACCCCTGGACTGCTACACGATTTCGTTCCAGAGGCACCTAATGGTTTATTTAAAAAAAATGTCAGTTCAAAATTTCGTTACACTAGAAATTCAACTTGTTCCTTTTGTTTTGGGAGGGTCAAATGATATTCCTCGTTGAAAATACAAAATAACTGGGCAGCTAGTATTTTCATAAAGCCAACAAAAATGAGCTCATAAAGTCAGGGAATATGTAAAATTTAGTTTCTCTTTCCCTGCTAGCAGAGGCCTCTTTTCCGTTGTATTCCCTGAACTGACGTCAGTTCAGCGAATACAACGGAAAAGAGGCCGGCCTCTACCAGCAGGAAAACTGCAACTTAATTTTTTTTCCTAATTTTTTAGGGCATCCAACAAATCAAACAGTGTTAAAAGGCCACCAAACGATCTGGGAACATAGGAGACAAGATTTACAATTAGTATATTGCAACGCTCCTACTGGGGAGCTAGAGGGAATTAACGTGACGAGACACTAGAAAACGTGCTGACTACTGAAGACTACTGAAGTAACGGCTTCCTTCATCCGGTTTGGTAAGTAAAATTAAGCAAATAATTTTTAAAGGATTACAAGGTTACCTCTGACACTCTCCCGGGGGGGGGGGGGGGGAAGGTTCTCCCATTGTGATTACCAATGCAGTAATATACAGTAAGAAACAAGTGTATACTTATTTCATTCTAGGGGTATAATTTTGGGTTAAATGTCTTAGATAGGGTCTGAAAAATTTGAATTTTGTCTTAAACGGGATAGGGAAATCAGAGAATTATGTCTTAAACAGGGTCAGGGTTTGAACGCCCGGACCGCACCTCCCTACCCAAACATCTGTTGAGTACCCCCCGCTTCCCCCCCCCCCCCACCCCCCGGGCCCCGGGGGTCAGTCTTTTTCTCAGTGATAATCGAAAACTACTCTTTCCGATCGCTTCCTTAGTTACCTGAAGGAAGAGAGTGTTGGCAGTAGTCCAGGATTACATACAGAACATAGGTCCTCTTGATCTCACTAGACTGAACTCTTGTAGTCCCAGGTGTAGGTAAAGAGGACGGTAAAGAGGCATATGCATACAAATAAGTGACGAGGTATTTTCTAACTTTTATGATTTTACACTATTTTAAGGATACCAAGGCCCCCGCTCGGCAGGTAAAAATTAGGTGAAGCGTGTTGCCATAAAGTTGCCAACAGCACAGCGACAAAACGTTGAGAGATACCGGAATTCCAACCCGAAATATCGAACAATTGCCGGGGCAATTGTCATTCAGTGTATCCTGAGTTTATATGTCCAACTTGTCGTCTATAATTTATTATCGTTATTAGCCTGCAATCTTTTCCAGCTTTTGTTTCTCGCGCCTCAAGAAAACTGAAGCAACTAAACAGAAGGTTTGACGTCGTGGAAATCGTTGGCGAGCTCGAGCCGTTCGCAGGCACAGTTAGCGTATTTTTTTCGCGGCGCATGAAAAAATACCTTTTTAGTCCTCAGCTTAACGTCGGTAGGGGACTGGGGACCACCAGCTGAACATCACGGGAAGTTCGAAGTCGGGGAAGTCATGATGCCAGTCACGGGCCAGTCTAGGAAAATGGCGCTCGAAATAGTCAGCCGTTTTTTCGATGTATACAGACAAAATGGAGGCGATGGAGAACAGATTTTACGTACAGCTAGAGAGAAGATATCCAGCTCTTTCAGGACGTCATCGCTAGGTATTAAAAACAATGAAACTCGGTTTAGCATTGAAAATAATAGGTGGCGTAATTCGTAAATTGTCTATTTAAATAGAGCTGCTGTCGGGCCAATATCCTCAGATAATTTTGCTGGTTGTATTTTCATTGCTTTCAAAGATTATTTTGTGTTTTTAAAGGTTATTTTATGTTGTAGGAAAATATGCGAAGTATTCCGAAGTGCCAGATGATGAATTCAACAGTTGGTTGAGCGCACTGCTAGGGAAAGAAGGTTTAAAAGTTTTGACGGAGAAACAGACTGAAGAAATCAAGAGACAATTCAATGATTGCTTGGTCAGTAGAGCGAACCCCATTAGATTATCTTAATATTTATACTGTAGTTGCAGGACTTGTTTACATGTAAGTAGTTGTTTATAAACTTATTACAACGGGTTAAGGGTTTTTTTTTTCATAATAAACAAAAGTGTGAACGAGAAGCTTACTCCTTGCATGTTATTGTCAATAACAAATATTGATCACATCACACACATCACCTTTATTTACCCTCGGATGTTAAGAGTAGCTTATGCAGCTAATATTTCCGAGCATTTACCCACCCAACCATGAGAGTATACACACAAAGACCAGACCACAACACCGGGAACTACGTCCCCTACTCTTTATGAAGAGTGAGTGGGTTCTTTAACGTCCCACAGAGTTATTTACAAACAAGATGCCCTCCTAATGGCATTTCCACGGAATGCTTAATGTGGCCTCATTTGTTCCCCATTGTATGCTTCGCAGATTTTTAAAAACTATCCTCCCTTTGCAATTGAAATAATTGAATGGTTTTATTCAGAGAGGCTGCGTGACATTTTATCGTTGTGTTACTGGGAATCATACCGGAAATTACTGTGTCGTAACCTCATAACCCCCACTTGAACTGGTCTGGTTTCTTACGCGTTGTACTATTCGATCTGCTTATGAAAGCGTAGTTTCTTCGCTGTGAACTCTCCCAACTTCCACCGTCTAAACTGTCGAGTACTACTTAGAAGTTATTATTTCGATTTACCGCTCGAAAAAGGTTTGTTTTCTTCCTCAAAACAGCACATAACAGTCTTAAATTCGTACATTTGGCCGCCTTTGAACGAAAACAACCTTCTGAATGATGATTTGCTTTGACGTCACACAGGTAGAGATTAGTGGGTCCCCTCCCCCATGATATACGCGCCAATAATGGATTTTGATTGGGCTGTTTTTGTTGAAGACAATCAGAACAATAGATCCCTTCTGGGAGAGGGCAGAATTTAATGTAAGTTTAATGAATAAATCAAATGATGATTTGACGTCACACAGGAAGGGATGAGTGGGTCCCCTCTCTCGTAATATGTGCTTAAATAATAGATTTTGATTGGGCCGCTTCTGTGGAAGACAATCAGAACAATACATCCCTACTAGGGGAGGACATATTTTAATGCATAAATTAATGTGCCGATTTGTGGCTACGACGAAGAAAAAAAAGATACCCCACCCAAACCTAGACAAGGCCTGCCCTACTGGCATTCCATGTAACAAGGGTTGTGAGACGGTGCCTAGGGTTTATTGTCATTTATTGATAGTAAAGTGAAGTAAATTTATTTATTTACACACAGTAATATTTAAAGCAAGAAGCTTGTGGGGCTGTGTAGTCAAGCAAATATTTTAAACAGAACAGAAACTCTTTAAAAAACATAATAATTAAAACTTTTTTTATGGTGGAAATGTACTTAGAAATAACGGGGAACAAATAATGAAATTAAACATGACAGGTTAAAAATCCCAACTGGCGGAGGACTGGGCTTGAACCCGGGGGCCTCCGGATTTCAAGTCCAGTGCCCCAACCTGCTGGACCACACCGCCTCCTTTAAAAATTCCAACGGGCAGGGAGGTTTACCAGTTGGCTATTTACAGAGCCTTATTCACATATCCACGATATTATAAGCTTTTTTATGATATTATATTAATTTTACCAGTGCTAATATCTTCGACGTGTTGTCATGAATCGGTAATTTATTTTTCCTTTATGAAGCGAATCCCGAGTCCTATTGTATGAATTTAATAGAGATGCTGTGTTAATTTTTTTTTGTTTTTTGTACTGTGAATAACGCAGTGTGAATAGCATAAGAGGCTGTAGTGTGAGATATTAGTTTTAAGTGTCTTAGTTTGTTTCCGTATGATGTGAAGTGTATAGTGTGAATAGTAATATTGTAAGTAGTGTGGGGAAAAATAACAATTATGTTTAAAAAATACATGTATTGGTTTGTTTTTTCCACTTTAAACATTTAATGTTTAAAGTGGAAAAAAAATATTTGCAGAGCTTGGCCGAGGATTTGAACAGGGAACTAGCATGAAACAAGTCCAAGCTAGTGGTTTAATAGAGAAGACTCGAACCTAGGGCCCGTTTCAGGAAAGTCCTGGTAACTTACCTGGCCTGATAAGTACATTTTTAAATGTTTTTTCGCAGATTACACAATGATTACAGACATGGTACTTGGTCAATGTTTTCATAGAATTATAAGATTTTAAAATTTAATATTCAAAGTCACCAAAAATTGACTTCGGTTAAGAAACATTTATCACCAAAGACACTTATCGGGCCCGGTAAGTTACCGCGACTTTCAAGAAACGGGCCCCTGGGGCCTCCAGATTAAACCACTCATCAGACACTCAGCCATGTTACCCCCCATAATATCTTTCCTAGTTGGTAATTTAATATTATCCCTCGTAGACATTATGAAGGATGATTAATCTACTGTTTGACAAAACATAATGCTTTCTTTTTGTTCTAGAAAAGGATTGATGTAGGCTCTTGTACAGCCTTGTGGAAATATTGGTTACGACCGGTAAGTATAAATGAGGCCCCCATTTGTTCAAAGAGCTGATAATGTTATCCAGCCAATAAATTGCTATCCAGTGGATCAGTATCCACTCTTTGAACAACCAGGGTCTGGGTAATAAACTAACAATGTTATAGTAATAGCAGCTAATGGAGTTAGTTTGTAATCATCAAGTGATTCAGTGATAACAAGCATGAGTCCCATTTGTCGTATTATTGGTATGAATAAGTAAAAACATAAATAAGAAATAATAGCTTATTTACCAAATGGGAGGTCCGTGTGTTAAAAAATCTGTGCCCTTATCCTGGGGTAACTTATGGCAGACTGAGGGCACCGTTTTTACTATACGGAGCTCCTGGCTGGTGAATAGCCCATTAGGGTACAGATTTTTTACTATATGGACCTACCTAGGCCAGTAAATAACCTGTTTATTTTTTTCTAAATTTTTATGGTATCATTGAAATTTTGGATGTCAGTGCTGGTAAAGCTTGGCAAGATTTCTTCATTCATGTTTTCTCTGTCTGTTTCATCTGGATATCTGGTAATAAAATGCACTTTTACTATGGTTAGCTTTTATCAAAATCCATTGTTTTTAGCAAGAAATTTCAATAATACCATTGCAAACAACACCACAGACAAATTGCAACTTGCTGACAGTCCTTTATTCACTAGTTAGCATTCTTGGTTACTGTGACCATGTTCAAGAGATAGGAAAATTCTGCTTGCTACTGCAATCACCGGCAACTGCGCTACCTTCATAGTCAACAACAACTTTTACCCAAGGAACTACAAAATGCATTTACAATGTAAAACACAAATAATACAGGTACTGGCTACAGTGTACCTGAAATAAGAGAGTTAAAAATGCCAGGCAACCAGTTAACAGAAAAGATATTTGATATGTTCAGGTTGGGCACACAAACAAACATAGACACAATTGATGGAAAAATATAAAGAAATAGAGTTCAGATAACTACTGCTAGACTAATATAAATAATCATTAATTTGTAAACTTAATTAATTATTATTGAATTCCAAAACAGCATTTTTATCCAAAAGGAGTGATGTACAGAAAACTAATAATCCTTGATATAAACTTAAGGTGTTTCATTTTCTTTTCAGACAAAGACAATGAAAATTTCATATCTTTGTCAGTGGAATTCTATATTGACGGGCCTTGAAATCTTGTCACACAAGTAGTTTGGCAAGAAAATCAGAAATAAAAGCAAAAAGGTTGTTCTTTCCTTTGTAGGTTTTAAAGCCTGTCTCAGCATTGATTGTCGTTGATGTACAAAACGACTTCATCGGGGGTTCACTTGCGTTAAAAAACTGTCCTGCTGGTGAGGATGGGGTGGAAGTTGTGCCAGTTATACAAGATCTGTTGTCAAAAAATCTGTTTAGTATTGTTGCTTACACCTATGATTGGCACCCATCGGATCACTGCTCGTTTGTGGACAATGTTTCACTCTACCCACTGCATTCTACAAGCCAAGTAACAGCAGAGAAAGCAAAGTTGTTTGACGTTGTGGTTTATGACAAAATCCCAATCATTGATCAAGTTTTGTGGCCTCGGCACTGTCAGATGAACACCTGGGGAGCTGAACTACATAAAGGACTTACGGTAAGTGAGTAACAGGAAAGGAGAAAAGGGGTGGACATGCACGTGTGAAGCATGTGAAACCCCTGGGGTATGTGGAAAGGGGTCACCGCATACAGCGGGTCACATTAAATGACTACACGAACCAAAACAGTAGGGGTATTTTTGCAGAATGCCAAATGCCAAAACGTCACTTTTTACACCATCTACAACAGTTTAGGTTTAAGCTATGAATTATTATTTATGCCTTAGCTCTTCTCAATAGGGCTAAGCACTGATCATACAGATGGTTAGTTTTAGTTGTTGTCATGGCATTTCACATTTGACATTATAGGACTTCTATGGATCTGGCATTCAGCGTTCTGCAAAATACCTCTACCAGAACCAAACGGCTACCAATTAAACGGTTAGCAAAAACTGAACAGAAATTTGCTGTCCATGTATCTATCACAGAGGCAGGATTTGAGGAGCACCATTTTCAAAAATGTGGTAGATACAGATTATAACATACTGATCACAGTGTATTTCTCTTTTCAAACAGCCGCCTTCAGATAATAATATCACCATCAAAAAGGGGACCAATCCCTGTATTGACAGCTATTCTGCATTTTGGGATAATGGTGACTGCAGTCAGTCGTCACTGTTTGTTGATCTCCTAAAGCGAGAAGTGACAGATGTGTACATATGTGGTTTAGCCTTTGATGTGTGTGTCAAGCATTCAGCTCTGGATGCCGTCAACCAAGGCTTTAGGACTTACGTCATAGTAGATGGATGCAGAGGCGTGTCGGTTGAAGGTATTGCTGAAACAAAGGAAGAGTTTAGGAAGAGTGGAATCATTTTATTGGAATCAAATAAGGTGGGTTAACAAGACTGCTGCCTAAGACAAATTTCTAAGAGCCCACAAGGCCAAAAGTCGAGAAGTTAGGAGCCCAACATGTAAAGTGTTAGGTGTTGCTGCAAAATATTTAGGTGCCCAGAGCATTTTCTTGGGTGCCCCAGGCTAGCTGGCTCCTTTAAGGCAACAGCCCTGGTTAAGTTTATAAAACCTCTCACTTGAAATCACAAGACTGCTAAGGGCATTCTTAAGTAACAAACAACATTATTTAAAGAGGGTCCAAGCACATGCCAGTGTAAACTAGCCTGCACAGGAAGTGTTTCCAAAATGGGATTTTGTGATTTTCACTTTTTGACCGTGCAGATAATTATTGGAATGAAATTCTTCTCTGTTTTCACTCCCATCCCAATTTCTACACGGTCAAACAGCGAAATACGCACAAAACCCCACAGAAATGCTTGCTTCTGAGGTTAATGTAAACTGATGAACCAGTGGCCCGCTATATCTACAATAAAAGTTAAAAACTATGATGAAGAAAAAATAGAAAATATACATTTTAAAAATTACAGCATTGACAGTGGTTACAATATTTACTGGAAAGTGAAAAGAAGAAAGCAGTCAAATTATAATTACAAAAATATATTTCTAAAGCTCATTCAAACAAGCCTAAGGTCTCTTTTTTACAAAATGTGAATGGGGATACTGTTCCAGATTTTTTTCCTGTTCACTTGGAAAGCCCTCCCAACCTAAGATTCCTTATATTGTGTGTACTGGCTCTGGTATTGCATGGTTATTTTGCGTAAGAATAGTGTTAACAAGTGTTTCAGAAGTCATTGTTATGGAAGATAATACCTCTTTCCTTCATGACTATATTACTATGATTTAAGAACGGTGCCTACTTTTGTTACTGCACATCTCGAGATACTCGGGTTTCCTATGGGTGGTGCCTACTAATACATGGATATTTTTGCATGGCTTAAATCTATGTGGGGAAAGCAGAACTTAGCAAGTGTTCTTGGTATCCAAAAAGAAAACTGGGGGCACCCATACATTTTTCAGAGATAATAAAGCTTCAATTTGGAAAAAAATGCCATACATTCCTTTATATTTTACAGCTTTTTAGAATTATTGTTGCTTAATTATCTCTAAAAATGGATGTTTACCCCCAATTTTCTTTTTGGATTCCAATAGCCCTTGCTAAGATCTGCTTTACTCGCATAGTTATAAACCGTGCAAAAATACTTTTGTATTAGTAGGCTCCTTTGCTACTGGGTATATGTTCTGTGCATTTCAGAATGGTCTGAAATACTCTTCTTATACAAAAGTTTCCCTGAGCAGTCTATGGCCTGATTCCGTTAGGACAGTGCCTACTTATACATGTCTGTTTATTGCTATACAGGAAACGTGTATCTCAGCAAGGGCCTTTGGAATCTAAGAAGAAAATTAGGGCTAAAATCACATTTTTCAAAGATGATTCAGCTTTATTTCGGGGAAGAAAGGCCAGAAATTGTTGTGTATTTACAAACGACTCTGAAATATCCATGGTTACCGGTACCCCCAATTTTCTTTATCAATTCAAATACACTGTAGCCCTTGCTAAGGTCTGCTTGTTGTAAACTGCGCAAGAATATCTTTGTATTTTGGCACAGTCCCTAACATGGCTACTGTTTTGTTTTTCCATCACAGGTAGCAGATGCTATCAAGGACAAGCAACAAAATTGATTTGCAGAGATTTAAATCATTTCAAAGACATTGAAGTTCTTAGTTGTTTGTATGGTTTTGTTTCTTCTTTTTTGTGTGATCTCGTTTATCATACTTTCTTGCTTGGAAGCAGAAAAAAAAAATAATACAGGGCCCGAGACTTTACAGTAGCCAACTGGCCACAGACTAGTAAATTTTGCTCTTTCACTAACCATTTTGGCTAGTAAGAAGGTCAAGGAAAAATTAAGATTATTAATGTATTTTATGCAAATCGAGAGAAGAGAAGGAAAGACTGTAAGTGGATTTCAGACATCACTGCTTCATTAAAACAAGTTGAAACAGCAAAAACGAAAAACAAATGATTCACTTTTCTGAGTTTTCCTGTTACAAACGTGACATATGGCAGAATCTGCTTACTGCCACATGCGAATGAAAAGTTCATTGTGGCTAGTAAAATCAGACCTTTTACTAGCCACTGGTCTAGGGAGCTAAAAAGTTAGTCTCGAGTCCTTTAATATGTATTGATATATCTATACAGAGTGTTCCCCTGGAGGGTTGTCAAAATTATATTTTATTAACTAAAGAAAGTTTAAAAACATAATTTATTGATATTTATTGATTCAACTATTCTAGTTGTGAATTGTGTGTGTAAAATGTGGATTGTAAAGACCCCTTGGAAAACAGCAGCTAGCATTTTAGACAATTTGCCGTAGGGTGTCTCCAGGCAAGTTGTTCTCACTGAAAATAGTGCAATCAGCAGTGATGGCTAGCCAACAGGTTAATAGCTTCGTAGTATGCCAATGAGTTTTTCACACATTTACGTTTAGGGTTAGGGTTAGTTATGGGCAGCCGGGTGCACTTGATGGTGACTTAAAGGCTGATTTAGACGGTACAACTTTTGCTTACAAATGTCGCATGCGATTTCTAGAGCGCACGCTGCTCGCGTCACGCAAATACAGCATTTTTTGTGTTGTACATTACAGTTATAAGCGAGTTGTAGGTTTGATTACACAAGACAATTTGTTTCGTAGGCCTGTTGTAAGCTTGTTGCATGCGACAAAGTCATACCGTGTAAATCGCCCTTAAGACATTCATGTGACCAGTTAATGATGCACTCTTACAAAGCTTAACTAACTTTTAAAATACAATTATTTTTTAAGTACATTAAGAGTTATGTATATAATAACAATAATAATTTATTACTTATAGAGCGCTCTTTACAAGCACAGATCAATAGCGCTAAATTTTACAATCAAAAATACTCATAACAACATCTCTAATTCTAATTACGGATATTAATCAATACAAATATTATACATAACTTGATATATTTAAAAAAGGAAACGTTCATTTTACGTGGAACAATACTCAAATGTGCATACTTAGCTTACATCCTACATATTTAGCCTGAGTAAACAGATGTTGTGTCACGGTGCCACAACTGAACCAAGTGGTGGTACCATGTACTTAGCGCTCTCTCCTCTGCAGAGAAAGGAGTGAGAAAAGTCGGAATGGGGAGAAAAACCCCACGCTCCTCGTTATTTCACTCTCTCTAGTCCCTTATTTGTCTCAGCTTTCAGCGTGAAAAAGGCCTCTGCAGAGGAGAGAGTACTTAGCATAAAGGGTTTGAATATTGTGGGCACTAACACATTAAAATTACTTTTAATAATTATTAAAATGTGACATACACAGAAGATTTAATTTTCTTCTCTTCAATTCTTTCGACTTCATTCATTATCAATATTTACATCAACATTTGATGAATTCCATGAAAAAATGAAGTTATCATTATTTTGTAAAATTGTATTACAATTCAGGAGTGGTGGCATGGTGGGTAATAAAATGAATGCTTCTATGCATTTCGGTCTTGTGGTTCTCTGTATTCCAGTCTCAATGCAGCAAATATTTCTTGTTCTGTTCTTGCTTCTATTTGGCGAGGAGGCTACAAAGATAAACAATCAACAATATTAGATAAGTAAAATTAGATTTTACTGACTTGTTATCAATGGAGCTACAGTGTACTCATCCTTCCAAGATCAGCAAAATCAATAGTTTAATTGAAGCTTAGCTCACAGCATAATGGCTTAATTGTTGTCCTTAGCATATTGTAACATTTATAAAGCATAATTTGGCCAAAATTATTTAAAGGTCCCATTCATAACTTGACAAGTACATGTGTAAAGCCAAGCTGCTGTATAGTAAAATAAAATAATAAGCAGACATTGTCTAGCTACATGTATAAAAACCCAAGCAACCTGTTCCAAGGTTCAATTTGCAGTTCTAGGGTGCAGTGTAGTCAGTATTTGCTGTCAATTTGTCAAACATTTTTCCCTCCCACTTGGAGATGTGTTGGTTGCATTCCTTGCTTTTAATAAACTAGGGTCACTCCTGTGTGGTGCGGTTAAGTCTGTGCAGCGACTTCCACCAAGCTTGTTCGCATCTTTGCTTTTGTTTATCTCCTGCTAACCAATACTTTTGTTCAATGCAGCACGTGCTGTCTTAAGCATTCATGTTGTAGTGCTGGGTAGATAAGCGAGGTTGTTTTTGTCGCGCAAATCAGAAGTCGCATTGACTAACCTACCGCAAGGCAGTGCTCCCCTCCAAAACGTCATCTTGAGTCATTATCTTGTTTGTTAAGTTTTCCGTGCATTCCTTTAGAGCATATTGCATTTACATACATTCCTCAGGAACAGTGACACTAATGGTGATTTGATGGGCCCAGGCAGTTTGAAGACTATACAGACTATTTCAGTGAATGGAATGAGTTTGTTTCCAAGTCGGTCACAGTTAACTGGAAAATATTGTTCCATTCAGCACCTAAATTTTTTTGCCGCTTCAATGCGGAACGTTTGGCCAAACGGAAAAAAACCCAGGTTACCAGTTGCAAAAGGCCAATGAGTTTTGTGTCTTAACTTGTAGAACTTTTCATTTGGCTATGTAGCCATGATGTTAAAAGTCCAAAGATGATACAGCTGTGCATGGTTCCAATCTAATGATGGTAAATTGCTTTTTATAAAGGAGTGGAATAGGTCTGTGGCCCTTGCCTAAGAAAGTGCTGTTTTATAAAAATATTTGAATTTTTACAAAAACTAATTAACTGATACTTTTGTACTTGCCATATGGTTGTGATCCCACATTCCATGGTTCGATAATTTGATTTTTAATGTCTTCCACGCATAGTCCCTTATTGAACGGTTAAATTGCTGGAGAAGAATAAAGTATTATGAGTATTGTGCTATACCATCAGACCAACACAGATGGTCGTGCAGCAGCTTGTTATGGCTCAGTAAGTAAGTGAAGGTAAAAAAAGAGAAACAGGTTTTGCTTGTTTTTTGTTTGAATGACCATTAAATTGTAAATTATTCAAAGTTGGTGTTGCAATAGTGAAGAATTGTACTTGGCTTGAAGTCACAAATTTGCATTTGCACGGCTTAGTGACCATGGGATACCAGTCATTACACCATGCCCGGGAAATAGTTGCCATTAAATCATCTATTGGTCTTTTGGTAAAATGAAATCAGCAAGATCTAGCAATATTTCTTGTTTGTTTTCATTAATAAAACAATTACTCCACTTATAAAAGTAAAAGGATATGAACATGCAAACAGGCTGCAACAACAACAATTTATTTTATAAATTCACATTACATAAGGGGCTTGTCCCGCAAATAACCACAAAGCTAGTTGAGGCGGGACAAGACAAGCAGGAGAACCTAATGTAAAAAAAAAATTACAGTAAGTTACAAACACGCTGGAAAACAGAAAAAACAACTTTACATAATAACACAGACAAGATTAGGCTATGCATTAAAGCTGTTTTTCAATTGTGTCAAAAAAAATTAGACATTAATTGCTTTGGTTTCGCTTTACTACATGCTGTGACTGGTTGGCAAAGCACACACTACCGTCTCAAACAATAAGAAACAAAACCAATAATCATTTAAATAAATTATTGTGGCTTGCTTGCACGCATTTTGCTATGCTTCTTGGCACCAGTTACATGTATTTGCATTAAATTCTGATTTGTATTGTTTGTGTCTGCTGTGACTGGCCAGAGTATTTAGTAATTACTTTGTTTTTGGTTTTACAATGCTATATCAAAAACTGCTCAATTATTTTGAATGTTTATAGTTTACCAAACAACAGTGAATCCACAATTTTGTTTTAGACTAGTATTAGTGAAGCAACACTCGCAGAGAAATCCAATAGATACCTCTCCCTTGTTCTTTCATACCCCCCAATTTTGCTTGCCACAACATTTGAGAAGCTAAACATTGCATAAAACTCTATTTAGATTAATTTGAATAACTGTACATGGAAGTCTATTAGGCAGTTCCATTAAAAATCCATACCCACCCCATGGAAGGTCACTGGAAATTCCTAGGGGGAGGGGGGGTCTAAAAAGTCAAAATTTTATGTACCTAAACTGGTATTTCCTTGGGGACAGGGGATGTAAAACAAAAATCCTCCCGTGGGGGGAGTATGGATATTTTCTGGACCTGCACATTGTAAATTCCACCAGTAGTTAGGCATATTAGCTTAAGTGTATGTGCAACACGCACCTTTGAGCCTGTCCATCCCAGCAGAGCAAATGGGAATTGTTTATGTGAAGTCACAATCAGATCCACTCTCCTCACTGCTCCTCCCCTTCCTTCTGAGCAAGAGGTGGTATTTAAACCTGTTTTCTCAGTTGTAGTCACCTTGGACTCATTTTCTGTTGTTGTTGCTGCTGTTGCAGTCTTTACTTGAAACATGCAGAAGCAATGATCAAGATTATCCATCTGACCTCCTCCCTGTCTAAGAGAAGAAAAGAAAAGACCATCTAACAGTCTGAAACTAACTAAAAATTAATTGTATTCTTAAGAGAAAGTAAGCCGGCGCAGCAAATAAACATTATAGCTGGTTCTCATGTAGGTCCTCTACATCCATTTGGAAACTGGAGATGTGTCTGTAAAAGCAGCCTTAAATTCCGTACGGTCTGTACAGACAGTCAAAGCAGTAGTCAGTCTGTATAAGGTCCATAAATTGCATCTCATTAGGGGGACTTAGAATATTTCCACATTTCACTGAGAAGGCTGAAATATGGATGAAACGTTTTTACGATCTGTACAGGCCGTAAAATGGTTATTAGGTCTGTATACAGTAAATTGCATATTGTTAGGGAGATTTAAAATATTTCCACAGTACAGATTGTACAACTTTCACCGGCCCTGACGATTAAAGAGATGCATGTCATTAAGAGACTGTATATGGACTGACTACTGCTTTGTCTGACTGTACAGACCATTCAGACTGTAAAGTTGTTTTACAGACTGCATCAACAACTCTAACAATCGAGTCTCCCCACTAACATACATCTACACTGTTTATGACAGACACCTCAAGACATTACTTAGTCAATGAGTTGCACAAAAAAAACTGTAGATTATTAAAAAGTCACCAGTAACTTCTTTGTGGAAGGACTAACTGAAGGCAATGTTGGTAAAAAAATGAAAGTAGCCCAAATTTTATTTTTATAATAGAGCCAGAGTAGTCTGAATCAAAGGGTTTTAAGCACTACTTAATACATACTTTTGGCCACCATCAAAGTGTGGGTTGCGGCCAACCATCACATCCTTGTGAAGCATGTGACCCTTAACAAATAAAGAAGAAAAATTCCCTAAACACTTAAAGCAATGCAAAGCATCATGAGGTTCCATAATAACACTGGCCAAACAAAAAACATGGCCCAGCTCTCTCCCAAAAAACGTTGTAAAAAATAAGGTCAGTTAACAAATAGACTACTGGTAGTGCAGATGGAATGTGAATGTTGTCTTTTAAGATGTTTCAGATAACGTATGTGACAAAAAAAATAATATGAAGTAGGCAGCAGATAGAATATTACCATTTTCAAAGGAAGGGGGACAACATGTTTGTGGTGAATTTCAAGAGTGGTCTGACTCGCTCTTTTTGAAAACCCTGGAATGAAAATGCTACAATATTTCACCTTTGGGAGCTACAATATTTCTTTGAGAAGAAAAAGTTAGTTGGATGTTTTTATTTTGGCTCACCAGCTTGTCAAGTCGTTCTACCAGCTTCACTAACAATCCTTGCACTCTGTTATCATCCTGGTGTGTTATTAATATGTCCACATCATGTCCAGAAGGTTTACCTCTGCAACAAGGAAGATGAGAATAGTAAAAAATGAAAATTGAAAACATTTTTGGAGAAAAAATTAAATTATGTCAACTGAACCACACCAGCTAAAAAAGTAGTAAACAAAAATGGTTGTGCTTGCGCAATCTCCCAAGCCTGAGGCTCATGATGAAGTGCTTTGTTCATAATCCAGATCGAATTGGAATTTGGAAATGTTGGTTTTTGAGGAGAGGGAAAAACCGCAGCACCTGGAGAAAAAACCTCTTGGATCAAGTACAAGAACCATCAACAAACTCAACCAACATATGACGCCAAGTCTGGGAATTGAACCCAGGTCACTTTGTTGGGAGGCGAGTGATCTTACAACAGCACTATCCTTGCTTCCCTCAATTTTGTTTTGCTTGTTTCTGCAGTCCCAGCAGCGACCTAGATTGTCTTGATGGACCTTACATAACACACACCAGTCACAGCAGTTATTATACTATGTACAAACACTACTGACAATAACAATGAAAGGATCACTGCACCTGCAATACCCTCCAACTAGTTCCACTGTACAGTTGGGCTGAATACTGTTTAACTATGAGAATGTTAACAAATAACAACATTAACATAAATATTTTTTGAAACACTTGAAGTGTGGGTATTTAAAAGGTACAACTTGTATTGCTTGTAGAAGCTATTATATAAGGGTTTTTTTAATTTAGAGGGAATTTTTTCCCAAATTTTAGACCCAGCAAATGAGAAAGTGGCAGCTCCGTAATTATTCCTTATTCTCGGCCGATGAAAATTAATGTTCGATACAAATCTGTTGTCTTTATGTTACTTTTGTGATGTATTGTAATTATCTTTTGTAGTAAACTTTTGAAATAGTGCATAAATAAAATCTGAAAATCTGGCAAAATTATGTGTCTTGTGACTTGAAATGTTATTTACCTCAAAACCTTACTTCCAAAATGTTTGAAAAAAAAATTATGTGAAAATTTTGTGTAATTCTGTGACATAAGAGCTGGATTCACTGGGCTAGCCATGAATACATCCAGCTTATGACAGACAAACATTAATGAGCTTATGCAACAGGACGGCTGAGGGAAAGGGACGGTGAAATATTCATTGTGTGACCAACATGACATCTTAGTACCTTCACATTCTTAGGCGATTTGCGGCTAAAACTGGTGTTCTCTCATCTGTGACAACCTGAAAACCACGAGCGATAGGAATGTTACAATCTAGAGTCATGAATACTTGGTCGTCACGTTGGTCACACAAGCACAATTTGCCACCCCACCACATCAGCCGTACTGTTGCGTAAACTCGCTATAAAAGCAAATAGCACTGTTGTGCATCTGCGTTATAAGGATGGTGAGGTACATTGTTACATACTGAGATGACATCACACTGACCTCCTGAGCAACAATGTCCTTGATATAAATGGCTTCTTCTCTAGGAACAGGTTGAATCAAATCATTGTAGTACTTCAAGCCTGAAAAGGAAGAAAACTGTTTAATGTTTATCTAGACTGATCAAGCTATGCAGTGAGACACACAACTTTGCCTAATATAGCCAACTTGGTAAAATAGTGATGGAGTAGTTATTTTCTCAGAGTATTGCTTAGAAGGAGGTGTCCTTCTAGACATTTTTTTTATCAAAACTGGTTAAACAACCACCAACCTGAACTTTAAATGTGAGACACTCTATTGGCATATGTGACAAGCTGCAGGATCTTCAGTTCATTGGAATTGATTTTGATGAGATGCAAAGCTATGTTTCAAAGTTTATTCAAACTGAAAAAGCCTTTAAGTTTTACAGCAAAATAGATGACCAGCGTAAAACTTTTTGTGCAAATTTTATATGACATCTGCAAATTTTGTGTGCCTCTAAGTGCACCTTTTGAAATATGGTCACCTCGACAAACTATGTCTTAAATGACCAACTGTTGCTTCCCATCTTTGCAAAAGTTTATTTGACTACATTTCACATGATTCTGAAGTTATTATGTTCATCATCCACGGCAGTAACAGACCCATTGCCTGCTGTTCTGTGAGTTTCATGCCATCCGTCACTGCCTTGGTGATGTCAGCCATGTTTCGATAACCTTTGTCGTACCACTTTCGACCAGTAGCTGGTCCACATCCATATACAGATGAGAATATCTGAAAGAACAGGACGATCAAATAGGAAGAATCGCATGGATGGTTTGTTGGTTGCCAAGGTGAGTACTCCCTTAAAAAAAGACATATAGGTTTGTGCTGCCTCAAGGAATGTGGTTTTTGGGTCGCCATTTTACTCTGAAAATTAGTACAGTGTTGATAACCATTTAGGTCTGAAAACAGGTATAGATTTTAGAGGTCAGTTAGGTCTGAAAGCAGATAAATTATGGATTTTAATAGCCAGGTCTGAAAATGGGTTTTGAAAAGCTTCATATTTTGGTCTGTTGTTAGATGATTTACATTTGTATTGTACTTTTATTAGTTTATTGATCTATTGTTAGTAATTATTCAGAAAATGCTTGAAAAAATGTATGCAATTCTGTCAGTGTTTTTTCCTGCAAAGTAACCTCTGTCAAAAAAACCAGTCTGTCCGTCTGTCTGAAATGGCATTAGGGTTTGGAGGACCACACAGTGCACCCCCCCCCCCCCTCCCCTCACTACAAAATTCAAGGAGATCTCCCCTGCAGGGTTGTGGTAGGTCAGTCATTCAGTCACTCAGTACAACTGATTATGGACTGGCTGAGCATTATCCAAGACTTAAACTGACTACAAACCTCCATAGACTTGAAAAAGTCACTGGAAATGATGTCTTGAACTTCAGTGGATGAGCCATTTTCCAGAATATCCTGTTTTTGCAAGCAGGAGAATAAAACCATAATTAAAATTTTGGTCAACCACTCAGGTTCTTTAAATAACTGGTAATTGTTGACTGTGCAAAAGAATTTTGTCTTTGCTCAGAAGGTCGCATCCTTTGGGGCTTCATCTTGACATATATTTTAAAACAAGAGTGCCTCCTAATTTGCTACCTTCATATTCATTTGCTGCATCTTGAGATGGTCTTACAAACTTAATGATTTCTTAAGGAAGAAGCCTACTAATTCAAAGGTAATTTTGCATAGTTTACGACTATAGATGATGAAAAAGAAAATTTTGACAAATTATGGCTATGAGATCCAAAAAGAAAACTGGGAGTGTCACCACACACTTTTCAGAGATAACTAAGCTTCAGTTAATTTTGGAAAAAAATATTATGTCATTGTCGGTTTGTAAAATGCGTGGTTACCTCCATTTTTGTTCTAGATTCCAGTAGCCCATACTAAGATCTGCTTTTCCCGCTTAGTCATAAACCATGCAAAATACTTCTGTATTAGGAGGCGCCGCCCTTAATTTGACATTAAGTTACGCTTAGTAAGAGCAGGGCATGGAAAGTTCCCAAAATGTCATGGTTTGACCTGGTTTGCAGGGCCTCAGGAAAAAACTTTGCCTCAGGGACTGGTAATGACAACTAAGGAAGGCCTTTCTTATAAAGCCCATCAAATCTTGGAAAAATGAGAAGTTTCCAGTCTTGCCCTAGGCCTTTGTAACATAAACACCAGCATCACATAATTTGAGCATCAAGATGACCATTGAGACATATGAATCAAGCTTCTTTCGATGAGCTTCAAGAAAAAATTCCCTCTCCACATCAATGGTCACATCAATGGTCGTCTGAAGCCTACAACAGATGGGTTCTGTTACAATCTGCCGTGGTCCACGTGGAATTCCGATGCATTCAGAGCCCTTTGGAACAAATTTATGGCTGTTTTCCATCAGTGGATCCAGTCGCTTCCTCTGGCAGACTCCCCTACCTTGTGGATATATAATTACAAGGAGAGAAGCCGTTGGAACTGAAACTCCACGAAATCGCCTCAAATCAACCCAAAAACCACACGGGAGGCAAAAGGAACTACAACAGAGTTCAGGTGAGAAATTTTTATTGAAAAATTGTTCGTAATTGTGCCTTCAAATCCGATAATTTTTCTCCCCATAAAAACCCTTATAATTTCACTATTACACAAAATGTCATCTTGATGCTCAAATTATGTGGCGCTGGTGTTTATGTTACAAAGGTCAACGTACACTAATCATAGAGCTTGGGCAACCTGTGATGTAATTTTAAAAAATTCTACTCATTGGATCACAGAGGTCATAGAGGATACTTAATGCTTTATAGGATAAGTTGTTTGGTAACAATACATGTACTGACCAACTTGCCTGTATGACTTTCTTGCTATGATTCCCCACATTACTTAGTTTGGCCGCCTCTTCAATTCTACTGATCTGTCTAGAAAAAGTATTAATGACAGTTGGCAGATTTTTCAAACAATAATTTAATTATAATTATTGTAACTACATATATCAACCTTCCCAAAAGTGCACAGTGGAAGTGATCACAGTGTCTGGACTAGAGGAAAATATCCTGCATGTACACGGGGATGCACAATCTGCGAGCCAGCAAGGCATGCAAGGCATGCGCCGCAGACGTGTGAGGCACTCAAGTTAGCCTAAAAAGCACTCCGGTTAGCCTAAATAGCACTCAGGTTAGCTTAAATAGCTCCATGGTTAGCTTAACGGTTAGCAGTTTATGTTGGGGTTGTTCATGCCTCGTATGCCTCGCATGTTTTGTTCATGCCTCGCACGTCTGCCTCGCATGCCTCGCTGGCTCGCATATTGTATACACTCCATGTACACAGGATCTTGTAGGTTCATATGTAGGAATGGACCTTTATATTAATAGGTGCTGTAATAGACCCTTTGCAAAAATGGCTGACATTTTAATATTCTTTTGTCTATATTCAAATTAGCCTCACTAGCCTCGTTCAAGATGAAATATTCTTTTGATTTTTCAACTCAAGAACGAGGTTAATATGGCTAATTTGAATGGAAACAAAAGAATATTAAAATGTCACCCATTTTTGCATAGGGTCTATTACCTATTTTTATTATAACCTGTTCCATGAAAAGTTTTATCTTAAAGGAGCTAAGTCACGGTACAGAATGTATTTTGGGTACAGCTGCATGCAGGGCTCTTTTTGTTAATATTATTACGAGCTCTAAACGTGAAAATGACAATGCAAAATTCCTTTATTAATAAAATCATGACCACAATAAATAATATTAAGATGATTTCTGAACATTATAGTTCACACTTTCATACAAATTGAGATTAAACTTGAAGGAAGTTGGGCAGCTGTTTTTCAAGTTAACCTAAATGCAAAATTTATAACTCTTTCAATCTTGTCTATGTCTGTGCATCCACACTCCTTTTTAGCTTCCTTGTTTTTCTTTTGTGTTTTTCCATGCTTTAAAGCAGTTATTTTTTTAGGTTTTCTTCATTTTCATAACCAGTTTAAATGTATAAAATTCCCCAGATTGTATGACCTACCCCCTTTAGCAACAGAGTGTTTCTGTCAAGAAACTATCAGCCGATAATAATTGCTCTGAAGAAACTTGATGTTCTTGTGACAAATTGTTATTGGTCAAGGGTTTTTACAATAATTTCATGCTAGTATTATGAACATTAAATTTCCAAGGTGGGTAGGGCCTGTCAACAATCACATCAATAGTCCCCGAGACTGAAACACTCTTAACTATTGTTTTAATTAATGTTCATCAATAAATCTTCTCCCAGACAAAGTTCACTGAAACTGACATTTCAAATTGACAGTTTAACGATATGACCTTTTTGGTGAAGGGCTGGAATAAAAATAAAGACATTAAATGTATGAGACAGAAATCATGCAAATTCTGAAAACATACTGTTCATTAATGAATTACAAAAAGAAATGCAAGGTATCTCTTGCAGACAAGTGCCGTCCCTACATATTATATACCTGCCAACTTTTTCTGAGTCAAACGCGTGAGATTTTTTTTCTCGTCATGACCGGGATTTCCGAAAACGTCCGAGCCACTTCCGAAGATTTCCGACGATTTTCTGAAGACCTCCGAACGTTGCCAAAAATGTCCGACGATATTCCGACAACCTTTGAACACTTGAGATCAAACGGATTGTAGACATTTGAAAGCTTTTGCGATTGTTATAGGGAGTAAAGAAATAATACATAACATATCTGAAATGAAATGAAGATTTTTTAGAACAACTCGTCCGGATTTGTGAGTCAGGCGTGAGATACTGTCCTTGATGCGTGAGATCGATGTCTCTAGTCCCCAGGCGTGAGACTCACGCATAATGCATGAGAGTTGGCAGGTATAATATTATTTGTTATGTCATATGGACCCTACTGCCTGATAGTGTATGCGGATGAAACATCTTACTATGTTAATTAATGTTCAAACAATGGAAAACTCTGTCCAGTAGATAAATCGTTGTCCAGCAGATAAAATGTACTCCAACCAATACCTCCTATCTGCTGGATAGCAACTTATCCGCTGGATAAAGTTATCTCGGCACTCTGTCACAACTGGGACCAGGACTAGAAAATAGGACCAAGAGAAAGGATTTTTATTGAGAGCCTTACAACTTACTTTGGGTAAGACTTGAGTGCACAAGCTGCTCTTCTGAAAGCAAGCGCCCTGGAATCTCTCTGACCACTGTCCACATACACTGCATGACGTTCAAGTACCTCAAGAGCATCCTAAACAATGTTAGTTAAAAACAGTTATAACACTACTCTCAAAACAAATGATTGTTTTTGTTATCATCATCCCAGATTTGCTTGACAGTGCATCAACACTGTCATTACATTACAAGGGTGTCACCTTCATTGAACAGTCTATTTACATGTCAATATCTTTTTAAACATCATTAAAAAATTACCTTGTCATTTACCCATGTATAAGTCGACCTTTCCTGACCTAAAAATCAGCCTAAAAAAAACTCATAACTTATGAAACTCATAACTTATGACACAAGTCATACACAAGAGCCAATCTTCCCTGCCAGCAGAGGTCTCTGACAGTGAGAAGGAGAGAGACCTCTGCCGGCCCCCGACACGATTCTACACTGCGAAAGCATTTCTTACGGAGCTGTGAAGATTCCTTTTGAAAGTCAGGAGTGCTCTCCAACAAACCGCAAACTTTAGCTTTTTAATCTCCCGTATTTAGCGATTGCCAGGTGTTCTGGCTGCTTAACTTGAAATTTACTCTGCACCAGGGTGCAAAGAAAGTCTGCTTTACAGCTTGCCCTTCGGGCAAGCTGTGGCTAGCATGTACTAGCCCGAAAGTCATTTTAACTAGCCCGAAAAAAATTCACAAGTAGTATTAATTTATTCACTGTGTTTTAACTAGTTTTACATGACTAGTTAATCAGTTAGCTGCTTTATGGATGATTGGTAATCAATCACAATTTAACTAAACCTTAATTTACGGTAAAAATGTGAACTATCAGTTGGCCTGGTAAGAAACAACGCATTGGCACAATGATTCACTGTTAACATTTAGTCCTCAATGCCTTTGTCTTTCTTTCATTATATATGTCAACCAGTAATCACATGATGGAGTAAAGAATTAAGGTGAAACAAGCAGGAAGAAGTTCCAAAAAACTTGCAATTGTTTTTCCTGGACACAATACAACACATCTAACTGACTAGTTAACCTCTTATGAAAATTTCCACATGTACAATAACTTGAAGCTGTATTTTCTACCTGTTCAAAGTCTCATTAGATTTTGTTATCATTAGAACAATTACATGAGTAAGGCCTCATGAAGAAACAAGTGATGTATATGTATGAAACTCAGCATGTGCAACACGTGGATGACTAACATACATCTTGCAATTTGGAATTAATCTATGCACATATTCTGAGAAAACTAGTTTGAAACTTAATAAATTCCCAGTAGACACGCTAATGCAACAA
Organism: Pavona decussata; assembly: GCF_977016875.1. NCBI lineage: Eukaryota > Metazoa > Cnidaria > Anthozoa > Scleractinia > Agariciidae > Pavona > Pavona decussata. Next base: position 1,753,764 of record NW_028145758.1, read on the forward strand.
TAAGCTGCCAGCAACAGCCCAGTCAGAATTTGATCCTGCATTTTGCCGCCAAAAATATTCCCGCCAGAAAATGTCTTCAGCTGGAAAGGAGCACTTTTATTAACCAAAAAGTTCACTGCTAATCATAACTTTTTGCATACATGAAAACTTGACATCTTTTGTCATATTTTTGCTTCTCATACAAAAGTATTACATCAAGTAGATAAGTTTTCTGAAAATATTAGTCTGGCTGTCAGTTTTCACGCGAAAGCGGAAAGTGCCATGTCACGCATCAGTGCCGTCGTAAACAAAATTATGCAAATTTTTGGCGAAATGAACATTTTTAGATCTTGTCAGCTTTGATAAAGGTTTCAAAGGAAAAAAATTGTTTCATTTTCACAATTTACATCTGATAATTGGTGGGAAAGCAATAGGACGTGATAGATAAATTTTCATCAACTGTTTAATACAAACCATGTAGAATTTATTGAAATGCATGTGACAATTATGCAAAAAACATGAAGGTCCATGAACGCAACTGAATGACTTTCTTACTTTTTTGGAACGTTCATTGGATAATGAAGCATAATACAGAAAACTAGCTTTCTTTGAAATAATTCTTATTTAGCAAGAGTTAGTCATATCTCAAATTATTTTAACTTAAAGATTGCATGGACTAGACTACAAAGGAAAATTTTCACGCATTATGTTGGGCATGAAATGCAATTCGATACATTTTTCAAAATATTTTTTTCTTTGTGAGATCAGCTTGAAAAACAGCTTTCGTTTCACATAAATCTACCTGGAAGTTTAGTAATTTTGTAATTTTAATTCCCAAAACAACTTCACTTGCCCGTCGGGCAAGTGATGGTCAGAATCCACTAGCCCGATCACAAAATCCAGTAGCCCTGGGCTATCGGACACGACTTTCTTTGCACGCTGACTGCACAAAAGGCAGTTTCCATCTTTGCCTACTGTGAGCTGCTGGTTTTACTGGTGTCCATGGAGAATTACGTTCTTTGAATTTGCGATGTCATTGAGGAGTCCGTGACATTCCCTACCGCGGCTGCTATTTTGCGTGCAAACCGGTTTGCAAAGCTTGTGTTACATTGGCTAAAATGTCACTTGTTGCAAGGAAACACTAGCGCATGCGCGACAGAAGATTCATTGGGGGCCTGCAGAGGTCTCTCTTCCTTCTCGCCTTCAGAGACCTCTGCTAGCAGGGAAGAGCCAATCAAGTTATGAAACAAGTACCAAAACTGACATTCGATTTCAATGTCAATTATAGAGCAAAAATTCCTCAAGTATAGTGCTCATGTATGGACAACAACAGGGCTTTCAATAAAGTTTGAAGTAGGCAGCCAGTTTGAGAAGAGTAGGCGACGGTATTGACAAGGGGCTGCAAGGCCCCTTTTGCTAGGGGGGTCTTGGGGCATCCCTCCCCCCCCCCCCCCCCCCTAGAAAAATTTGAAATCTGAAAGCTCTGAAACACTATTTCCAGCGTTCTGGGCATCAAATTGTCAATAAATAGAAGTACGATTTCTCAGCACCAACAACATTTTTTTTTTGGTTCATTTTTACAATCATACTGATATGTTTGATAAGCTGAAAATAGCCTTTTGGATACATTTCCTGGGATTTGATGGCCACAGTCAATGAAAAGAATGAAGTTGAACAAAATCGTCCTAAATAGCATCAAAATGACAAGATACTATGATTGAAATGAAGCAATTAAAATCACTTAGTACACATTCAGTTAAAATTTCTTTTACAACTGATCATGAGTTTAACAGACTGAGAAACTGTGATCAGACATCAATAAACGAATCTTCTTCTCCACTCTTTATGGCACTGTCACTATCTGTGTCAAAGTCGTCTCTTTCAACACACAGATCTAAAGCACTTGCTACTTCCTGAACCTCCTCTTCAATACTTGGGCAGGTGGTCTGACAGGCAGCATCCACAGTGACAACTAACTTGCTTGCTGTTACCATCAGGTTGCTTGAAGCAGTTGCATTCTTTGTTTTTCTTCTGTTTTTTCTCCCTAGCCAGGCCCCAGTTGTTCAAAGGCTGGATAACTTTATCCGCTGGATAAGGCACTCTTCAGCGTCTGAAATGTACTTCAAGTTAAATGTTGTCCAAGGTTTTCGTACACTCCCCAGCAGAGCTCTGTTTAGAGTGTCCATATTCGCCTGTGCACGAGGAAATACTGAAATCTCTGCACAGATTGCAACTGTCGGATAGTGACTTATCCACTGGATTAAGTTATCCAGCCTTTGAACAACTGGGGCCAGTTCTTTACTGCAATTTCCACCACAGGCAGACTTTCGAGAACTGGTGCTCCATTGACAGCAACTTGTATGAGTGCATTCAGTATGTCCGACTTCAGACAAGACCTCAGCCTAAAACTCTCACTTCTAAAAAATCTTTACCATTTTTGAGCAGCTGTGAACGGCTAACTTGTTTCCGCGTTACAAAACGCAAACAGAAGTTCGTCGTTCAAGGTAGCTCCAAAATGGTATTAACTCAACTCCTTAGGTACCACGGAGAGGATTTTGCTGATGAAACTCGATGGATGTCAATAGAAAGAAAAAGGGAAAATTCCAGACTTGTCAAGGCGCCGGGCAGGCATCATAAACCGTGATAAGATCAGATATTTTCAAGTCGGAGTTGTTGATCAAACTTTAGTTTTAAAAAAGATAAAACGCTCTGGACCTTGAGAGTTTCTTGTTTTCATTCAAGCGGACATGGTTTTCATTTTAAAAAATGCAGGTTTCATTCAAATTTCGATTTATCAGCACCGTGACAAATCGGAAAATGATAAACAAAATGATAGTAATTACATTACGTACATTTGCAGTTTTCCACGCAAGGCGATTGTGAAAAGTTTAGAAGTGGCTGAAATAAACTGTGTACATTATCTAAAGCACAAGTACAGAAAAACGGTGCGTTTGACGAAAACAAACTTTGCTGAATACGTTTTCATCTTTAATACTTTCTTTACTTGAACACAGGGTCCGCAATTGCACTTTCCTGGTCGCCAATGCGACTAAAAATTTTGCACTGGCGACCAGAATTTCAAAACTGGTCGCCAACGGGGGATTAACTATTTCATGCCACGATCATTATACAAACAATAACTTTGATTTTCAGCCAAATCGATTGAAATAAAATTCAAAGCCGCGCGCTAATTGGTCGCTTACTTTTTACCTTTCCGCTGATTTTGAAGTATAAAACCGATTTTCCTGTTGTTATAAATCTACCACAATGTTTCACAGCTATGATCAGCGTGTTTGTATTTAATCTTATTCGTTAGCAGAAAAATTGCGGCCCCAAATGCGTTCTCTTCGCTCTGATTCTTAAAAGAAAAATTGGCAACCAAAAAGTTTGGTTTGTGTTTTACTGCGAAGGAAAAATGTTATTGACACTTTTTGGCGACCACATTTTTCCTGACTGAAAAAAAATATTCAGTCGCCAGTTGGCGCCTGCCTAAAAAAGTTAATTTCGATCCTGGAACAGTCGCTTCTTCTTTCGCAACACGTTCCTGATAAGCTCAATTTTCTAAATGTTAACAGATTAGTAGCCTGCGTCACAGACAGTCTATGCAATCCCTGATATAGTCCGTCTGCAAAGCGGCTCCCAAAAGCTTGTTCTGGTATCCCACAGTTTTGCAGGGATATCTGTATAAACCATTTCTGATTGGCTTAATTTCTAACGCTTTGTCTGATTGGTCGTTCTTTCTTGAGCAATACTCTGCTCTTCAACCGCGATCCTAAAAAAACGATTTGTACTTGTTGTTCTTCCCCGGGTTTTCCCTTTGATTGATCGTTTTGAAATATTTTAGCGATGTGAATTAAAAGAAAATGACGGCTTTTTCTGAAGAAAGTTGGGAACGAGCGTTTAGAGCCGTGAAAACAGCAGTTCGAAATATCTTATCTTCTGCCGCAACAAGAAAATTCGCTTCGGGGATTTCTATTAGGTCAAAATATTTTTGTGAATATGCCGACTGGCTATGGCAAATCTTTAATTATTCCAATGTCTTCCAATTGCGGCGGACGATATTTTCGGAAGGCCTCGTGGCTCCAGTGTCATTGTAATGTAGTAATATCACCGTTACGAGCTCTTATGGAAGACCAGGTTCGTCTACTAAATGATATTGGAACTCTGGAACCAGCGATTGCTATCACAGACGAAGAGGACGAGGAGTTCACGCAACAGGTCCTAAATGGTAATTTCGTGCTAGTCTATGGGCAATGGCTCTCCTGAGTGTTTGCTGTATCTCCACTGAATCTTGGAGAAGCATTTTTGATTGTGAGAGCTTCAAAAATATGTTAATCAAAGTCGCTTTCGATGAGGCTCATTGTATTACACAATGGTATGTAGCTATAATTTGCAACCTGTTTATCAAGCTGAAAATAAATGTGGCATTTTACTCATAAAATTCTTAATTGTAAGCTTAAAATATAGTCTAGTCTGCTTTTAGCGTAATTGTCATGTACAGGTTATTTGACTATATCGAGTTCTCTATAGGTCTTGAGTGACAAGTCCAGCTGCAACGCAGGCTACAGATTAGCGACTTGATATCAGTTCTTCTTTTAACAAAAAGGCTTGTTATACCGCGCTCTCGTTGACACAAACCGTGCAACTATATCCAAAAATAGATGTGACGCGTTGCAACCGCCTCAAATTACAAGGTGACCAACTTGACGAGTCGAGCCGTAACAGCGATACCAAATCATGCCGAATGCGCAATGAGCCGTGACCTTGATCTCGAAATTGAGGTAAAAAGTACATCCAAGCCCATCAAAATAAATTTTAATTTTGTTTGAAAGGACCGTTCTTTCATTACTTCAATTTAGGCTGAAAGTAGCCGACGTCTCTGATCAAAGTAGCCGATGCTCTTTGTCAGACGTCGGTGCTTATTGAAACCCCTGCGACAACAAATGCTTATAAACTTCACGCAGTTGCATCTTGCTCTGCTTGCTTTTTTCATGCACTCAGTTTTTTGAGAAAATTCAGCCAAATATATCTGGATTTTAACTCCTCAGCCAGAAAAGAAGCAAATCTGAGTTTAGGCATTGAAAATGGGAGGGGGGGGGGGTCGACTTATACAAGAGTTCAACTTGACAAAATATGGTACATACTTTCTGGTTTACTCACTGTGAATTTGTTATTGTGGTGCTTCAAAGGAGTTGGTCTTTGACAAACATACTTGGTATCCTATGAAAAAATAAAATTTAAATTTAATCCATCAGGGGTCAACTACGAACACAGGCAGCCCAAGCTCTAGTCACTAGAAAACGTGTAACAGTTTATTACTAGTGGGACAATGACCTTTGAGTGAGAGAAGTAATGCAATACAAGCAGCCATTGAGAATTTAAACAATTTCAAAGCCTTATATAACAAGTTTAAGTTCTCATTTGACCACCTGTAACCCAATACTTCTTGCACTCAAAGGTCATCATCCCACTAGTAAATTATGAACTATTACACACTCTCTAGTGATGCAAGCTTCGGCTCCCTGTGCTACAAGTAAAAGAGAATGACATTGCACTATATACCTGATAATCAAGCACTGCAGTTTCTTCAGTTGCGTCTTGGCTTTCACCACCTCTAGAAGCATTTGAAAAGGACAGACAAGCAGTCTTAGGCTTAAAACATTTGAGACACCACATTCTAAGGGCACTGTATTTTCACTACTCAGTGTCAATGGACACGTAAACATTCAAGCCAATTAAACCAGAATCCACATTTGCTTAGGGAATGACTAAATTTCTCTGTACTCACCCAGAAATTTCTTCTGTTGATGTTGCTGTAGATTGAACCCTCACTTCATCTGGAACTTCCAGGATCTTCCCTGCTGCTGTACAGTTAGTCAACCCTAAAATTTGAAGAACACAATTTAAACCATTAATGTTTTTTCCCAATTGAAAATATCAATGATCATTATACATATCCATTAAGTAGATTTAAGTACTGTGTACAATTCACTGAAATATTTCACAGTAAAAATATTCACAAAATAAGCCACTCAATCAGTGCTCCTTGTGCTGTCCTGCTACACATCATGACAGAAAGACTAACACCAGATCTCAGATCTCAGCAAGGGCTATTGGAATCCGAAAATAAACTTGGGGGGAACCAAACATTTTTTAGAGACAATTAAGCAACAATAATCTAAAAAGCCGTAAAATACAAAGCAATGTGTGGCATATTCTTTCCAAATTGAAGCTTTATTATCTCTGAAAAATGCACAGTTACCCCCAGTTTTCATTGTGGATACCAAGAGCACTTGCTAAGTTTTACGTTCTATGCTTAGTTTTTAACCGCACAAAAATATCCCTGTATCAGTAAGCATCACCCATAGGAAACCCGAGTATTCCCAGATGCACATAATGTATGCACAGTAGCAAAAGTAGGCACCATCCTTAAGCCTGCCGCACACGTGAGGAAAGAGCTGAGCAAAATGCCTTGCGAGGCAGATAGCTCAGCCATTTCCTCTCGTGTGCGGTGAAGTTTTGGTGAGAATTTCGCCTCGCGAGGCGAAATCTCAAATATCCTGCTCAGCTCTTTCCTCACGTGTGCGGCGGGCTTTAAATCAATATTTATACATGGTGTCCAGTAACAGTACCCCTTTCACATACCTACAGTAGAAACACTGCATCTCTTTTTGTTGGGTCTGTTCAAGATATTTTGAAAGGCTGCCCCTTTTCAGTAGATACCTAAGTTACAATTTTCCCTACCCTTCTATACTTCAGTTTGTGAAATCTCTACCCTTTTATATACCTCCAGTCTGAAAAACAGACCCCCTTTAGGTGAAACCTCCCTCTTCCTTTTAAAATCAATAAAAAATAGGGAGTCCCTCCCCCCCCCCCCCCCTCCCCTCATGTCATGGACTTGATTGATTCCTGTCTGGGACTAATATTTTTTTCTTACTCATATGATAAACATAACATCTTTCTCATTACCAAGTTTAAAACTTATCATCTTCAGTTTTTTATTTATCATGGCATAGAATACTTTCCTCATTGCTGATATGAGCACTACTAAGGACGCATCTAATAAATGACCGACAATCCCGGCTGAAACAGTTTGAACAAATCTCATCCCCCTTCACCTAAATACAATGCTGTTTTCTTCGGAAAACAAGCTGACCATTCTAGCAATGGTTATGATGCAACAACACTGAGACAACATTGAGTGGGGGGAGAGGAGTGTTTCAAAAGAATTTTGACCTGGATTGTACTGCAAAACGAGTCTCCCAGTGTCTCATTTTAAGCTTGACTATTTCTAAAAACCATTTTATATTAAGATCTAATTGGCATGTTGCTGAATAAACACTACAGCTTAATATATTATAACAATGATACTTACAATCAAGAGTCACTATTTCTACATTTTCTGCAAGTTGCCTAGGAAAACCAAAGAGGCTTGTCAAAAAATTATTACAATATTAAGGGTTGAATTTAATTTCTAATTGTTATACTAGTTATTGACAAGATTTAACAACTTTTCCCAGAATTGTCATAGACTGTCATACGTTGAAATTTTTATGGGGGCCAGGTAACAAAAACCCAAAGGTAGAAAAAATAACCTTTCACTGGTTTTGTTCTAAATTTAATAACTTACTTTGTACCTTTCTAAGAAAGCGAGGACCCTCTCTCTAGATTCATAGGCTGTGACAATGTGACTCACTGAATCCCTAAGAAAAACAAAATCACACCATTAGCCTTGATAGCAAATTTTGTAAAACTGGTGAGGCATTTGCATGATAAATCCATAACTGCATAAAATATGATCTTCTATGCATATATTGCTTGCAGGTTGACAACCAGGCTATAGCAACTGAAAAATGTGTACCCATACTCCCTGAACTAGGGATTATTATATAAAGGCAGTATATCAACATCTGAATGCCAGATATAAAATAAAAAAACACACAAGGAGCTAGGCAGAAACCTGTGGATAGCCATGCATCTAAATTTACAATAAAATCATGTGATAAACAAAGAAAATCAATTAAAAAATTAAGAAATATTATTAGATATTATTATTATTATTATTATTATTATTATTATTATTATTATTATTATTGTTATTATTATTATTATTATGATGATGATGATCATCATCATCATCATCATTGTTATTGTTATTTTTAAAATAACTAAATTATATATTTTAACTAGTAAAATATACTAGTAAGTTTAGCAGCAGCCACAATCTTAATCAAAAGTAATACTAGTGATGATCATAAATCATAGTTAGGCTAAAGCCTACAAAAATGACATAAACTAAAGGCTGAGCTCATGATCAACGTATCAACGAAGTTTTGCTAGTTTTGACCAAAACAGTCCTCAGCATTAACTGAGTTTGACTCAATGGAAACTAAAACATTCCACCTACTAAAACATCTTGTCCCTGTTATAACAAAGAAAGCTCTCCGCTCATCTATGAGCAAATTTTTAATTCAGCTCAAGCTCACCTGAAGTGGTCTGTTATGGGAAATCCTTTCTTTCGAGCGAGATTGTTCAGCACTTGAAGTCTAGCTTTTGGGATCTTTTTCGGTACAATATATATAAGCGTTTCCGTACAGTTTTTATCAAGTCTTTCCACCGTGTCACTTCCAAATTCACCATGTTCCCTGCAGTCTAACTTTGGCTTTTTGGACGCCATCATTCTTGTTTCCCCGCCAAAATACCTTGTTTCTTTGCCTAGTTCCTAGGCCTCGTTTTAACTGTTTCGGACCGCGTGGTCAGGGCGAAAAAAGCCTGGGTAAAAGCAGTCATTTTTCAAAAGGAAACTATGAAAAGTAACACGACTTGTTTCGATTCATCATAAATTCAGTCGTTCGGGTAATAAATATGGTGTTTTGGAGAGGTTTATGTTCATTTCTCTGAAACTAGAATAACTTCCACCCTCACCTTCTCCTGCTCCCAGAGCCTGTGTCCGGAGGAGGAGAAGGTATATAAAATCACGATTTGAAACGAAAATCGATCGGTCAATGTAGGGGTCAATACGCCATAAATTGTAAAGGTTTTTCTATTTTGTTGGTTATTACTTTTCCTTTATTTGGTGGCTCCTAAAGGAGCCGTTTTCTTTGCTGTAGTATCGTCACACTTCACTTCTTCGTCGCGGCTTTCTTGGCGGGTTTCTTGGCTGGCTTTTTCGCCGCGGATTTCTTCGCCGGTTTCTTGGCAGCAGGCTTTTTAGCTGCCGGTTTCTTGGCTGCTGGCTTTTTAGAGGCTGCTTTCTTGGCTGCTGGTTTTTTGACAGCGGCTTTCTTTGCTGCTGGTTTCTTTGGTTTCTTTGCTACCTTCTTTGCGGCAGGCTTTTTTGGTTTGGCCGCGGGCTTCTTCTTTGCCGCCGGTTTCTTCTTCGGTTTCTTCTCCTTCTTTTCCTCTTTCGCCAACTTGAAGGAACCTGAAGCGCCAACACCCTTGGTGTGTACCAGTTTTCCGCTGGCTGCAGCTCTCTTCAGAGCCAGCTTCAAGTGTGAGCCGACCTCACCAACCTTGTAGTTGGCTTTGATATACTTCTCGATGGCTTGGCGGGAAGAACCATTACGCTCTTTTAGCGCAGCAATAGCAGCCTTGATCATATCAAGGTATGGTGGATGAGCAGCTGGCTTTTTAGGCGCAGCTGGCTTCTTTTTAGCTGGGGACTTTGCTGCTTCAGACATGTTAAAAATTTTCTGTACTAATTCGATAGAACAGGAAGCTGCATGTTGCAAACGAGCTATATGCATTGTATGCGGACCGCCGAGGAGACAATATTCAAACATGGCGCTCGCCAACTTCTGTGCTAGTTTACTCGACGTTTTGTTGAATAAAATGCCATCTTAGAGAACGTCATCCAACCAAAATCTCAAAGCATTTGGACCTAGTTCTTTGCTAGTTGCAAGTGAAAAAATATTGGGACAAACAGTGAAGACAGCAGGAAATTTTAAGCCTCATAGTTTGCGAAGTAGTCAGATTCAAAAATCCATTTGCCATAAAAGCGAAATTACTTTTGAGCACGCTAATGTAATTCAAAACAGCGTGTTGGTTTTGAAAGAAGAACTCTGACATATCAAATATTTATCAAAAAATCTGGCATTCTACTTCAGTTTTCTTCGCTTAACCCCGCTTTTGCTTCAACAACAAGGACACTGAAGTCGCCATTTTCGTAGAGTTGAGGAACATGTTTGTGACTCCTTTGTCCTCACCAAACAAACTTCCATTTACCATTTAAAGCGACTCGTTCATTAGAATTTGTTGTCTTAGTATTGGTGCAAAACTATAACGTCACAATTTTATGAGAAACTAACGATAAACTTAAATGAGCCAGATTTTCCAAATGACGATCGCTTATCGAATCTGCCTGACACTTGTCAACAGTTTCTTCGTCCAGCCGGGGGCTGCGCGGTGCGGAGGCTGTTTCTCCGAATATTCTTCACTTTGAGACTCTAGTTAGCTGATACAATTTTGAAGTGTGTATTACAAGAAATCTATAAAAAATTCCTGTGATTCGTCATCAGTTGCCGAGTGGATTGATAGAGGCAATTTTGGGGGGGAGACTGCGCATGCATATTTTTTTTGCGCCAAAATCTGTCATGTATTATTATTGAATCAGAGAAACACTGTTTCTCCGAATATTCTCCACTTTGAGACTCTAGTTAGCTGATACAATTTTGAAGTGTGTATTACAAGAAATCAATGAAAAATTCTTGTGATTCGTCATCAGTCAGCCGAGTGGATTGATACAGGCAATTTCTGGGGGGAGACATCAGACTGCACATGCATATTTTTTGCGCCAAAATCCTTCGTGTATTATTATTCAATCAGAGAGACAATGTTTCTCCGAATATTCTCCACTGAGACTCTCGGTTAGCTGATACAATTTTGAAGTGTGTTTTACAAGAAATCAATAAAAAATTCATGTGATTAGTCTTCAGTTCCCGAGTGGGTTGACAGAGGCATTTTCTGGGGGAGACTGCGCATGCATATTTTTTGCGCCAAAATCTGACGAGTAAATTTATTCTTAATTCAGAGAAACAGTGCAGCTATAAGCCGTGCTACCGTCTTGGCAATTTATTCTGTTTTTTCCCTTTTGTCATTATCTTTGCTAATCTCTGAACTCTACTGAATTTTAGGGAACTGCGTGTCAACAACGCAGCTGACAACGGCAGAAGTTTTCTTTTGCAGAACGCCGTAAAAGTCCTGTGTCAAATGTGTCCCATAACGACAACTAAAAGCTAACCGTCTGTGCAAAGATTCTGAGAAGTGCTTAGGCTTAAATAATATCATTCTTTGTTATAGATGAACGTGAAATGCTACATTCTGCATTTTGTCGTTCTGCAAATTACCCTGCCCTGCCAAGCCGCAAAAACATCCCAACGTCAACATGATCCTCTTTCGGTCGAGGGAGGAAAAATTAAGAAAGGGCATTCTCAACTGCCCTGTCAACTGAAATGGTATTGCAAATAACATGAACTAACTGTACGATAAACGTGGAGAGTAGGTTAATGTCAGGAAGAAGACAGACTGGAGTTTAACGGGAAAAATGGCAGGAAACAAACAAAATGGCGCCCATCATGAACGTCCAGTACGTGAGGGAGCGCGAAGCACGTCTTTCAGAAAGAAAAAACCTCCTCGTAAAATTAAAATAAAAGACTGATCACGCAGAAAGCTAATTACTTATCTAATTCTTGCGTCTGCGACTTTTTGAAAAGTTACCAAGGAAAACGAGATACAGCACAGTAATAAGAGAAACAAACCGGAGAATAGAAATCATTGGTTATTGCTTTTATTAATTTGGTGGCTCCTAAAGGAGCCGTTTGTTTTGTGAGGGATGCAATCCACTTATGCTCTCTCTCCGCGGATTCGGCGGGCCAACTGAATGTCCTTTGGCATGATGGTGACGCGCTTAGCGTGGATGGCGCACAAGTTGGTGTCTTCAAACAGACCAACAAGGTAAGCCTCGCTAGCTTCTTGAAGAGCCATCACAGCGGAGCTCTGGAATCGCAAGTCGGTCTTGAAATCCTGAGCGATCTCTCGCACAAGGCGCTGGAAGGGCAGCTTGCGGATCAACAGCTCGGTGGATTTTTGGTAACGACGGATCTCACGAAGAGCGACTGTACCAGGCCTGTAACGATGAGGTTTCTTGACTCCACCAGTGGCAGGCGCGCTCTTACGAGCTGCCTTTGTGGCGAGCTGTTTGCGTGGAGCTTTTCCACCAGTCGATTTACGAGCGGTTTGCTTAGTACGAGCCATCCTTGATAACTTGAAAGTCAATGATAGTATTCTCAAGTGTAGTATATCATTTTATATGCGGCGGGCTTCTTTCTGATTGGTTAAAAACTAAGAGATTTCATTGGATGATTTACACAACTAGACTGTGGATTATTTTCACGGTTCTGTGAGTATGTTTTGATCCGAAGATTCTGTGAAGGCCTGTTGAGGTGTTATAAGATAGTGGTAATAAAATTATTTTACTTCAAAAATTAAGAAGCTTTACGAGAAAGTTGGCCTTGAAGTTTAGATCAGCATTTCTACTGGAAAAGACTCTTTGCCATCGCACGACATGCACTAATATGTGTTGTAATTTTTGGCCACATAAATATTAACTTGACCTTTCACTCTGTTTGTCTGTGCTTAGCCAATAGGGAACATCTTTCTCGTGTTTCCTAAGACGTCATTCTTCACAATATAAATAAAGCAAACTGCCGCAAAACGGCATAACTCAATCACACGAGTAGCAATCAAAATGTCTGGTCGCGGTAAAGGAGGCAAAGGTCTAGGAAAAGGAGGCGCCAAGCGTCACCGAAAGATCCTTCGGGACAACATCCAAGGCATCACCAAGCCAGCCATCCGTCGTCTTGCTCGCCGTGGCGGTGTCAAGCGAATCTCTGGCCTGATCTACGAGGAGACTCGTGGTGTTCTCAAAGTTTTCCTTGAGAACGTGATCCGTGATGCTGTGACGTACACCGAGCACGCCAAGAGGAAGACTGTGACAGCCATGGATGTGGTCTACGCTCTCAAACGCCAGGGACGTACTCTGTACGGATTTGGCGGTTAGATTGCGACCTACACAAAAAAACAAACGGCTCCTTTAGGAGCCACCAAATCTTCTTAAAGTCATGATTAACGAAAATGTTTCATTAATCACAATCCCCAAGAAATGTAGCCGCTGAGGCTACACCTCTGCCCCACATGTTTGCTTCAAATCTATGTCCAATCTTAAACCTGACCTTAGGTTGTATAATTTCTAACTTGATTTTAACTCGATAAATTCTGAAAGCCTGTGGGGTCGAGTATCTGATGCGTGCCGCTTAGGGACTGATTTACTCGAATATCGCTATCAGTAAAGACGCGATGGGCAATTCTCTTTTGCCTTGGATATTTTGACTTCAGTGTGTAGGCAGGCGAGATTCTGAGTTTGTGCCGATGAAACTGATTTTGCAAAATTTTGGCGCATTCTATTTTACGGACGCCGCTCTTTTGTTTGCGCGCCTATGTTCAAAAGTTTACAGCGATAGAAATTTGGATATAAAGCGTATCTTGTGAAATTTCAGAATGGCCCACTTTTTCAAAGAGACTTCATTCTTTAATGGTTATTTTCAAGCTAATGAAAAGAAACGCTTCCCAAGACTAGGCGCACCTTTTACCCCTATCCAAAATATTGCTTCATTTATCTCGCAGGTCTGGTGATATTGTACTCTGTATGGATTTGGCGGTTAGATTGCGATCTACACAAAAAAACAAACGGCTCCTTTAGGAGCCATCAAATCTTCTTAAAGTCATGATCAATAACGTTGTTTCCTATTCATTAATCAAAATCCCCAAGAAATACTGTCGGTCCCACACGTTTACTTCAAATCTAAGCCCAATCTTCAATACTCTGCCAAAGTTAGGTTGTATAACAGCGCATCATGCGGCCCTGGATCATTTTTTGATGTTTAGGAACTGTGATTTTGACTCGAATATTATGACCAATGCCATGGGACATTTCTCGTTTGCCTTGCCAAGGTTTTGACTTTTTTGTGCGTGGGCGCGTGATATACGGAGTTTGTAACGATGAAGTCTCAGTTGCTAAATAAATTTTGGCGCAATCTCTGTAACGGAAGCCGCGCTTTTTGCTTGCGCGCCTTTATTCGACAGTTTACACCTATAGAAATTTGCATATAAAGCGTATGTTGTGAAATTTCAAATTGGCGCACTTTTCAGTCAGCCTGCGCCACAAAGGGAATCAACGGCCGGTAGCTGTACCGTGGGCTGTTTTCAATAAGTACTTTATCCTTTTAAGAATAAATTCAAGCTGACGAAAAGAAACACCTTTCCCAAGGCTAGGTACACATTTCATCATTATCCGAAATATTGCTTCATTTATCTCACAGGTCTGGTGCAGCTCTTAGTTGATATTGTACTATATATAAATAAATTGTTGGTCATGGCCTTATTAACTTTTGGTGGCTCCTAAAGGAGCCGTTTTTGTATAGAGAGCAAAGGCAATTTAAGCTTTTGCCTTCTTCTCAGTCTTCTTGGGCAGAAGAACAGCCTGGATGTTGGGAAGAACACCTCCCTGTGCGATGGTGACACCGGCGAGCAGTTTGTTCAACTCCTCGTCATTACGGACAGCCAGTTGAAGATGACGGGGTATGATTCTGGTCTTCTTGTTGTCTCGAGCAGCGTTGCCCGCCAACTCAAGGATCTCAGCGCTCAAATACTCGAGCACAGCAGCCAAGTACACTGGAGCACCGGCGCCAACACGCTCACCATAGTTGCCTTTGCGAAGGAGACGATGGATACGACCAACAGGGAACTGAAGTCCTGCTCGGGATGAGCGGCTCTTGGACTTGGTGCCCTTTGCCTTTCCTTTACCGCGACCAGACATGTTTTCAAAGCTAAATCTCGGCACAAATTCTGTACGAGGGAATGAAAGTCAATAACGGCCATCCAAATTTATACGCGCCAAAGATTTGAGTAGGATCAAAACCCACCAATCAAATCTTAAGAATTCTTATTGTTGACATATGATGATGTATTATGTGGAAAGTAGGATGACCTTTGTGTCAAGCTATGCTGAGATAACCAATGGAAAATCGAAGATTTTGATCCGTATGTTAATTGATCTCCTCATGATTTTGTTATAAATTGCAAATTCTTCAGAAGCGATGGTCATTCCAATCCATTCTGATTTACAGATATGGCACCCAAAGTAGCAGGAAAGAAAGGCGAGAAGAGAGCCGGAAAGGCAAAGGCTGGAGCTGAAGGAAAGAAGAAGAGAAGGGGAAAGAGAAAGGAAAGCTATGCTATCTACATCTACAAGGTGTTGAAGCAAGTTCACCCTGACACTGGTATCTCCAGCAAAGCCATGGGCATCATGAACTCCTTCGTCAACGACATCTTCGAGCGCATCGCCACTGAAGCTTCCCGCCTTGCGCACTACAACAAGAAATCAACCATCAGCTCCCGCGAGATCCAGACCGCCATCAGGCTGCTTCTGCCCGGTGAACTGGCCAAACACGCCGTCAGTGAAGGAACCAAGGCTGTGACCAAGTACACCAGCAGCAAGTAAACTCGCTGAGTTTACCGCCAAAACAAAAACGGCTCCTTTAGGAGCCACCAAACGTAATAAAAGCAATGACCAACATCAATATACGCCTAAATCCTATCGGCCTATGTACGTTGCTCAGTTGTGACATAAACTTTTGTGACACAAAATAGTGCAGGGTGATCGTGAAAGTTTGACATTGTTCGAAGACGTACGATTATTCTGGATTATTTAACCCTGTACACTGGAAAATTATCCAGAAATTTGCAACCATTCATTTAAAATTATTCATTTTCGTTAATATTGATTATGCATGATTTGTGCGCCAAAAATTGAACCGTTCAAACAAAGGAGTCCACGCGTGATTGCACAGGACACCCAAGCTGTAAGAAATGCTCTGTACTCCTCAAAACAACCACTGCATAAAGTTTGTTTTTGTATGTCGGGAAAAGTTTCGCATAATTACAAACGTTCATTTTTTTCTTTTTTGTAATTATTCATTTGAGTTCTTTAGCGGGTCTATATGTGTCTTGTGTCACAAGTCAGTTGGGTAGATCCGCAGAATCGAATTAGCCTGCGAGCGCGAGTGTGGGTGAAACAAAAGCCAGAAAGCGTCTGCTCTTGCGGCTAATTAAAATTATTCGAAGCGCTTCCAGGGAGTTATAGTTCTACCGGCCTTTTTTCAGGATTCCTATAGCACACAGTCTGGAATCCTTGAAAAAGTATGGAAATGTGCAACTTATACCTGCCGATGGAAAGACTGTGAAAAATCAAGAGAAAGTCTGAAAAAAAAGACTGGAATTTTTTCACAGCTGAAAGAACTGAAAGTTTTTAAAATTTGCTAAGTGAAATCTTTGCCAGCTAGTCGACTTAAGTTTCATTTAGATTTTGCCGCAGCCAAAATTATTCTCTTCTAGGAATGTGTTTGACTCACAACTTTAAATGTCGATGAAGAAAACAATAACGATCAAGCATGAGAAAAGTGCAAGACTCAGGACGTCTTCATTGTACCCTGTTTTTTGCCTCAAAAACCATTCCCCACCATGCTTAACCTGCAAGCAAGCTCTCGGGGTGGGGGAAGGGAGGGGAGATGGAGCACTCCCCTCCCCCTCCCAAGAGCTTGCTCGTAGGCTTCAATTACAACAGGAGGGATATTGAAGTAAATATTTGACCTGTGAGTTTCCTCCTACCCTGGTAAGCGGAGATCTTTTCTGCCTTGCCTTGCGTCACACGTTTGAGATACTGAGCAAGATCGGTATACAAACCGCACAAGAAACAAAATTAACTCCATTCCACTCCACTCTAAAACCAACTAATTCTATTTTCCTTGTGTTAACTGTATATGTGTTACATGAATGGAGAAATACAATTCTAAGATTAAATTATTCTCTCTCATGTTGTGTTATATCCTTTAGAAAAATACTCACTCAAATTAGAAAAATAAAACTAAACAGCTTCCGTACAATAAATGGAAGATGAGGTGACCGAAAGGTAAACTAAAAAACAAACAATCGGCCATTCCCTGTGTAATTTTTATGCCCATTAATTGTTTATTAAACATTTTAAGATAAAGATTAACGATAAGAAAATATAACGTTTCGACGACACCATTATCCAATGTGATAGAGCCATTCCTCAATTCCGGTACTTCGGTATCTTGAGCTGTTCCGAGGATGGTCGAGGATAGTTTCCATTTTTTTTTACTTCGTTTCATGGATCTTGGAAAAAGGAGGAGTGAGACAGAAACTTTGCCAATCTTAAAGAAACTAAATGCCAAGGAAATCTTGAGTGTCTGATAAAGCTGACTCCATTCGTACCAAGCATTTTGTTTAGAACTGTACGTACTTGCACTTTCATGAAATCAGTCGAGGTGTCCGCAAGGCGAGAGTTGACTGTATCTACATCGGCTCTCACAAACCAGTACTTGTGCACATATAGAGTAAAACCTCGCTAACGCGAACTCCGAAGGGAAACCAAAACAGGTTCGATTTAACCAAGTTCGAGCCCGTACTCACTATCATATTCGTTTACCTTGCATTCAGTATTCATAATTACTACACAGAGTCGTCAAAACATCGTATTTTCTTCTCTTTAATCTTTATCTTAAACTTAGAAAATGCTTATCAAAATCATCAGTTATTAGTCAGATATTAGACACTCGTTGTTCGACGTTCCCAAGTTCAATCTTATGTCCCCCTCACCGGAATTTCCTCATGAGCTCACACAAGGCCAAAATATTTGACTTTTTATACCTAATTTCTAAGCGCAAAAATCTATGACCTCTCGCAGAATATAGTAGAACCTATACCCATTGTAACCAATTCTATACTTTTCAGCTTTAAATAACTTGCTACGATCTTCTGCCCTCTTAACTATTGTCAGTCGTAGAACCATTATTTGACTGAAAAGGAGATGGCGAGCAATAGAAATTTTCTTTCAGCACGTTAAGTAACTAAATCATCGGTATGCTGGAAACTGCATATATTCCGCCTCTTTGGAGACAATGAATATCTAAATAAAATTTTTAAAAAAGTTAAACGTGCATGAATCTCTCCGATCATTTTTACAGATTTTCTCTGTGTTTCATTCATCGCTGACAGAAGTCGGCCTCTGCTGTGAGAGCAGTGTATAAACCTTCGGCTTCCGGATTCGTATGGCAAATAACTTTAGGACCTTGGACGCCTAGAAGTTGAAAGAAACGGCAAAATGAAATTACTCATATGAAGACCACCAAAACGAAGAGAAAGTAAAAAAATACCGGAATTAAGAACACGTTTTTTTAAGTTGGATCTGATCGAAAAGAAGACTGTAAGGGCAATTTTTTAACCTTTGTACAGTGGCTCATAACAGTCTAGTACATCAAGCAAATAAAATAAAAATACGGGGTCACCATGATTATTTTCACGTTATAGGGCTATAGTATATAACAACTTTGCTCAGAGTTTAGTGAGAGAGAGGCACCCATTGCCCAGGGGGCACTCCCCTACATAAGCTACGTAGGTTTGCTCGGCGCCAAAGAGTATGGTTTTTTCATGTCGTTTTCACCTGGAAAGGGTGTAGATTTTAATCATTTTGGTCTGAAAATCTGAAAACGGGAATGGATTTTACAGAAACGGATATGGATTCTAGAAACCAGGGTCCAGTTGTTCAAAGGCCGATTAAGCTAATCCTGGATTAACGAGGATTTTGATTCCAGTTTAATTGCTAAACAGTAAAGATTTTTCAAAAAGATTTCTGTCCCTCAGTTTTGACTTTGTCTTTTCTTTACCATGGGCTTAAAATTAGAATTTCGAAAACCATTTTTAACGAGCGTGCTGAAAACCTCGGTTGACTTTTAAATAGTAATAATCTTTTATTAGGACGCTTCCGGTCACTTAACGTGGTTTTCAGAAAGGTCCTATAAAGATTAAATATACAAAAGGTTAAAAGGTTTTAATCAGGGATTGGCGTTAATCGGTTTTCGAACAACCGGGCCCAGGTGATATGGCCCCGCCATATATCTGTGAAGTGTTATAATAAACGAAACGTAACTTACAATAAACCACGCAAAAATGGCTCCCAAAGTAAAGCCAGCCACAACATCGCTCAAGAAATGTTTGTTGTCAGAGATTCGGCTCCAACCAATGAAAAGAGACAGAGACACGGCAACAGTTTGCAGCAAGGGTTTAATTAACTTTGTCTGTCCTCACGGCAGCTTGGAAATAAAACTACGAAGAGAAATACAGAAAGACTTCACAAAGATGGCTAAAAAACGAATTAAATCAGTATAAAACTCTGCCAAGTTACAGTCGAAGAATTAAACTTTCTTTAAGTCCAGACGCGCGGAGTCCAGTCAGAAACATATCTCGACTTCGTCGCTCACGCAAGTTCGACACCTGAAGTAAACATGTGATCGCGAAGTCGACGCTCACGTAGCCTGTAGAACAGGCCGGCGTTATTTTTTGCGTTTTTCAGGTGAGCGGAGGCATCGCCCCTCCCGTCGCGCGTGACTCCATTCGTGACTCGCGTGACTCCGCGCTCGCCTCGTGCTTGCCTCCGCTCGCCTGAAAAACGCAAAAAAATAACGCCTGTTCTACAGGCTAACGCTCACGTTCTGCGCGCGTTAGGTCGTCTTGTGACAAGTCCACCCAACAATGTGGATCCTGATCGATAATGAGAGACAATCGCAGTTATTCCGCAACTTAATCAGTTGCAGAAAGAAAAGCTTACAAAAAATTTGCCAGACTGTTTTTATCACCTCAGAAACAAACATTTCCATATCCAATTAGACCTGGATAGTGTCCATAATATCCCCTGCAAGCTAGATACCTTTGACAGTTAAGTTCAGATATTTACTATTTCAATAATTTTTTTTTTCTCCTGCAGGAACTAAGACCAGGTTTAATTAACAGAAACACTTCTTACTGATCTTAGCACTAATAATCAAGAACACATCATACATGAACCTAATAAATGACCTAGAAGTCCTGTCAGTAGCTCAATGAATAGAGCATTCTTCTAATGTTGCAGGGGAGGGGAGGGTACTCAACAAAGAATTTTGACCTGGATTGTACCGCAAAATGAGTCTCCCGGTCTCTCATTTTAAGCTTGACTGTTCCTACAAACCATTTTATATTAAGATCTGATTGACATGTTGCTGAATAAACACTACAGCTTATATGATAACAACGTATACTTACAATCAAGAGTCACTATTACTACATTTTCTACAAGTTGCCTGGGAAAATCAAAGAGACTTGTCAATAATGTTATTATTACAATACAAGGGTTGAATTTGACTGGCATTTTGAGATTTTGGTGTAGCCCAGCCTGGTCAGGTGACAAAAACCCATTAGCACCTAAAAGAGTACCTAAAAATAAGTAAAAAGGCTACATTTGAGAGTCTTGTTTTTTCAAAAAGTAAAGATATAGTTCCGTAAATATTTCAGGAAGTTTTGCAGATGTTTGTGTGGAGATGGACAAAACTTGCCTGTTTCCATGCATGTCTATAAAATTTTCAGACTTAAGGTTACCGGATACCTTTAGTGGTGTCTCACATCCAAGCCATGTAGAGCGTCCGGTTTAAACAGTAGATACATAAACCCCTACATCAAATTAAAGCTTATAGAGCTGGCTAATCAAACTATCATATGCTGCCTGTTTTAGGAACGCCCTTTTCTTCATTTCTGTTTATTACTCGTAGTAACGTAATAAGGCTTTCCAAGTCAGTTTGTTTTTCTGTTGTGTTATAGTTGTATCCTGACTTCTTGATTTCCTGGTTATGACTTGTTTGCTGAAGCAAAAAGGGTTTAGGCATCTACAGTTTAAACCAAATGCGCTACATCGTTTGGACACAAGACACCTCTAAAGGTATACGGTAACTCAAGCTTGGCCGTTTTACTAATTTTAACGTGTTCTTTTCAGCAATGTCGATGTTCTTTTGTTACCTGGCCTAAAAAAAAATTTAAAATTACTGTGATGAAGAAGAATTATGATGCAGAGCTAAATCCAAAAAATATCCATATCTCCCATGGCAAGGACTGGAAATTGCATCTGTATGGGGGATTAAAAGGAATGTATGAAGCTTAATTGAAATTTCCACAGGGGCAGGGGATCTACCAGCGGGATAAGGGAAGGGGAGGGGTTAACATTCATATTTTTTTATACACTGTAACTACACATGATTCATTAATTTCAAGGGGCACACTGCGTCAAGAAGAGAATGAGGCTAAATTGGTATTTCC
>NW_028145758.1:1785000-1887500 GCF_977016875.1 Pavona decussata
ATAAATTTTGGCGCAATCTCTGTAACGGAAGCCGCGCTTTTTGCTTGCGTGCCTTTATTCAAAAGTTTTTACACCGATAGAAATTTGCATATAAAGCGTATGTTGTGAAATTTCAAATTGGCGCACTTTTCAGTTAGCGTGCGCCGCAGAGGACAAAAACGGCCGGTAGCCGTTCCGTGGGCTGTTTTCAATAAGACCTTATCCTTTTAAGAATAAATTCAAGCTGACGAAAAGAAACACCCTTCCTAAGGCTGGGCGCACATATTATCGTTATCCAAAATATTGCTTCATTTATCTCGCAGGTCTAGTACAGCTCTTAGTTGATATTGTACTATAAATAAATTGTTGGTCATGGCCTTATTAACTTTTGGTGGCTCCTAAAGGAGCCGTTTTTGTATAGGGAGCAAAGGCAATTTAAGCTTTTGCCTTCTTCTCAGTCTTCTTGGGAAGAAGAACAGCCTGGATGTTGGGAAGAACACCTCCCTGGGCGATGGTGACACCGGCGAGCAGTTTGTTCAACTCCTCGTCATTACGGACAGCAAGCTGAAGATGACGGGGGATGATTCTGGTCTTCTTGTTGTCACGAGCAGCGTTGCCCGCCAACTCAAGGATCTCAGCGCTCAAATACTCGAGCACAGCAGCCAAGTACACTGGAGCACCGGCGCCAACACGCTCACCATAGTTGCCTTTGCGAAGGAGACGATGGATACGACCAACAGGGAACTGAAGCCCTGCTCGGGATGAGCGGCTCTTGGACTTGGTGCCCTTTGCCTTTCCTTTACCGCGACCAGACATGTTTTCAAAGCTAAATCTCAGCACAAATACTGTACGAGGGAATGAAAGTCAATAGCGGCCATTCAAATTTATAGGTGCCAAAGATTTGAGTAGGATCAAAACCCACCAATCAAATCTTACGAATTCTTATTGTTGACATATGATGATGTATTATGTGGAAAGTAAGATGACCTTTGTGTCAAGCTATGCTGAGATAACCAATGGAAAATCGAAGATTTCGATCCGTATGATAATTGATCTCCTCATGATTTTGTTATAAATAGCAAATTCTTTAGAAACGCAGAACATTCTAATCCATTCTGATCTACAGAAATGGCACCCAAAGTAGCAGGAAAGAAAGGCGAGAAGAGAGCCGGAAAGGCAAAGGCCGGAGCTGAAGGAAAGAAGAAGAGAAGGGGAAAGAGAAAGGAAAGCTATGCTATCTACATCTACAAGGTGTTGAAGCAAGTTCACCCTGACACTGGTATCTCCAGCAAAGCCATGGGCATCATGAACTCGTTCGTCAACGACATCTTCGAGCGCATCGCCACCGAAGCTTCCCGCCTTGCGCACTACAACAAGAAATCAACCATCAGCTCCCGCGAGATCCAGACCGCCATCAGGCTGCTTCTGCCCGGTGAACTGGCTAAACACGCCGTCAGTGAAGGAACCAAGGCTGTGACCAAGTACACCAGCAGCAAGTAAACTCGCTGAGTTTACCGCCAAAACAAAAACGGCTCCTTTAGGAGCCACCAAACGTTATAAAAGCGATGACCAACATCAATATACGCCTAAATCATTATCGATCTATGTATGTTGCTCAGATATGACATAAACACAGTGCGGGGTGATTATTAAACCCTCTACACTAAAAAAATTATCCAGAAGTTTGAAAATATTCATTTAAAATTATTAATTTTCGTTAATATTGATTATGCATGATTTGTGCGCCAAAAATTGAACCGTTCAGACAAAGGAGTCCACGCGTGATTGCACAGAAAGCCCAAGCTGTAAGAAATGCTCTACACTCCTCATAACAACCACTGCATCAACTATGTTTTGTATGGGGGAAAAGTTTCGCATAATTACAAACGTTTAATTTTTTTTTTCTCGAAATTATTCATTCGAGTTCTTTAGCAGGTCTATTTGTGTCTTGTGTAACAAGACAGTTGGGTAAATCCGAAGAATCGAATTAGCCTGCGAGAGCGGGTGTGGGTGAAACAAAAGCCGGAAAAGCGTCTGCTCTTGCGGCTAATTAAAATTATTCGAAGCGCTTCCAGGGAGTTATAGTTCTACCGGCCTTTTTCCGAATTCCTATAGTGCACAGTCTGGAATCCTTGAAAAAGTATGGAAATGTGCAACTTGTACCTGCCGATGAAAAGACTGTGAAAAGTCAAGATAAAGTCTGGATTAAAATAAAAGACTGGAATTTATTCAAATCTGAAAGACCTGAAAGTGTTTAAAATTTGCCAAGTGAAATCTTTGCCAGCTAGTAGAATTAAGTTTCATTTAGATTTTGCCGCAGCTTAAATTATTTTTCTTCTAGGAATGTGTTTGACTCACAACTTTGAATCTCGAAGAAGAAAACAATAACGATAAGGTATGAGAAAAGTGCAAAACTCAGGACGTCTTCACTGCTTTGCATTTGTACCCTGCTTTTTGCCTCATTAACCATTCCCCAACATGCGTAGCCTGCAAGCAAGCTCTCGGTGTGACGGTAATTGAAGTAAATGTTTCACCTGTTGGTTTCCTCCTACCCTGGGTAGTGGAGATCTTTTCTGCCTTGCCTGGCGTCACACCCCGGGGGGCGGGGGGTACTTAGGTTCAGTTTTGCTGGGTATGTGCCGCTGGCCTCTCAGAGCCCCTGCCCCATTATGGTCTATTTTGTGGCCAGTTATAGACCCCATCTTAGTCACTTTTTGGGTAGTGTAATTTTCGCTATCCCAACTAAGTCACTTTCTATTTATGCATCTACTTTCAAGAACGGAATGTAATGCGAGATGATTGTTACATTTAATAAACAACAAATTTCTGAACTTTTTAACCGAGACCATTTTGAATCCCTACTTAATAGCATTTTCTTACCCCAAAAATCCGAAAATGCTACTAACTCTATTGAAAATGCAACCCCATTCTAGTCTATCCAGTCGTGAAAATGCGACCCCATCCACCGGCACATCGCCATTAGCCTCTTATAAGCAAGTGCCACCCCCCCCCCCCCCCTCCCAGGCGTCACACATTTGAGATACTGAGCAAGATCGGTATACCGGAACCACAAACCGCACTCCATTCCACTCCAGTCTAAAAACAACTAACTCTATTTGCCTTGTGTTAACTGTATATGTGTTACATAAATGGATAAATACAATTCTAAGATTAAATTATTCTCTCTCATGTTTTGTTAGATTCTTTAGAAAAATACTCACTCAAATTAGAAAAATAAAACTAAACAACTTCCCTGTAATAAATGGAAGATGAGGTGACCGATAGGTAAGCTCAAAAGCAAACGATCGGCCATTCCCTATGTAATTTTTATGCCCACTTATTGTTTATTAAACATTTTAAGATAAAGATTAACGATAAGAAAATGTAACGTTTCGACGACACCATTATCCAATGTGATAGAGCCATTCCTCGATTCCGGTACATCGGTATCTTGAGCTGTTCCGAAGATAGTTTCCATTTTTAGGACTTCGTTTCGTGGATCTTGGCAAAAGTAGGAGTGAGACAGAAATTCCGAGGAAAACTTGAGTGTCTGGTATTTGAAAACACACAAGCTGACTCCATTCGTAACAAGCAGTTTTGTTTAGAACTGCCGGACATATTTGCACTTTCATGAAATCAGTCGAGGTGTCCGCAAGGCGAGAGTTGACTGTACCTACATCAGTTCTCACAAACCAGTACTTGTGCACATATAGAGTAAAACCTCGCTAACGCGAACTCCGAAGGGAAACCAAAACAGGTTCGATTCAACCAAGTTCGAGCCCGTCGGCGAGGTTTGCCTTGCGTATTCACTTTCATATTCGTTTACCTTGCATACAGTTTTCATAATTACTACACAGAGTCGTCAAAACATCGTATTTTCTTCTCTTTAAAGTGCCCCTAACCTTTCAATTTGTTTTCTTTTGGTAGATTTCCATATCTTTCAAGAACTCATTTTCGAAAAAAATTTTGAGAAATATTGAATCCTTTTTTTTTTTTTTGAAGCGCTAGAAGTGAAGGCAGTCTTGTCGATATTTTCACCTATCGTTCGCATTAGTCCCCCACTCGGCCAAATATGGAGCGTGACGTAAGAAAAGGACATCGTGCAAAAATATCCGAAGATTCGCAGTAATGCTTCAATTGTAAACAGAGAAAATGGTTAAAAAATGTGTGGTTTTTGGATGCAGCAACTCTCGAAATGTAGAGAAAGGAATCAGCGTGCATAAGATTCCTTCTGAATCCTTCTGGTGTCCTTTTCTTACGTCACAGCTAAGAAAGTGTCAAATATTGGACGCTTCTCATTGGCTTGTTCCTAATGAACCCACGAGACAAAAATTTGTCCAGCGGGGCTTAAAGCGCGCAAAAATTTAAAAATTTCAGTAACTTTTAGCGCTCGTAAAAAGAAAAGGATTCAATTTTTCTAAAAAAAATTTCGAAAATGAGTTCTTCACAGATATAGAAATCGACCAAAAGAAAACAAATTGAAGGGTTAGGGCACTTTAATCTTTATCTTAAACTCATAAAATGTTCATCAAAATCATCAGTTATTAGTCAGATATTAGACACTCATTGTTCGACGTTCCCAAGTTCAATCTTATGTCCCCCTCACCGGAATTTCCTCATGAGCTCACACAAGGCCAAAATCAGTGACTTTTTATATCTAATTTCTAAGCGCAAAATCTATGACCTCTCGCAGAATATAGTAGAATCTATACCCATTGTAACCAATTCTATACTTTTTAGCTTTAAATAACTTGCTACGATCTTCTGCCCTCTTAAAGGACCCTAGTCAGCCTCCGCCATTTTCGATGCCATCAAAATTATTGGTATTGCATGGTGAAGCGAAATCTTATTGCTTTACTGCAAGTTGTGATCCTGAAAGTATGTGTCATTATCTTTAGTAGTTTCACAGTGATTTCGTTCATTTAGACATGCTCCGAATAAAATATATTAGTATAAATCTACTAGTGTTCTATCACGAATGCCGTTCTCTGATTGGCTACGCTACTCGCTATCTATTCTGTAATAGATAGTGAGTAGCGGTTTTGAACAAAATGGCGGCCGCTTCGTCGCGTTTTCGAAGTGTCTGCGATGAGGAAATAGATAATTTACTTGTTTAGTTTTGAACGACAAGTAGATTTATAGTAAAACAATTAGATTATTCGCCCTCGATTTCTATGCGTGATAGAAATCTCGAGCTCATAATCTAATTGTTAAATAGCCAAACTCTCGCCTATAAACAAAAACTAAGGTGTCGCTGACTAGGGCCCTTTAACTATTGTCAGTCGTAGAACCATTGTTTGAAAAGGAGATGGTGAGCAATAGAAATTTTCTTTCAGCACGTTGAGTGACTAAATACGTATGCTGGAACTAAAGCATATATTCTGCCTCTCTGAGACAATGGATGTCTAAATAAAATTTGAAAAAAAGTTAAACGTGCATGAATTTCTCCGATCATTTTTACAGATTTTGTCTGTGGTTTCATTCATCGCTGAAAGTCGGCCTCTGCTGTGGGAGCAGTGTATAAACCTTCGGCTTCCGGATTCGTATGGCAAATAGCTTTAGGACCTTGGACGCCTAGAAGTTGAAAGAAACGGCAAAATGAAATTACTCATATGAAGACCACCAAAACGAAGAGAAAGTAAAAAATACCGGAATTAAAAACACGTTTTTTTAAGTTGGATCTGATCGAAAAGAAGACTGTAAGGGCAATTTTTTAACGTTTGCACAGTTGCTCATAACAGTCTAGTACATCAAGCAAATAAAATAAAAATACGGGGTCACCATGATTATTTTCACGGTATAGAGCTATAGTATATAACAACTTTGCTCAGAGTTTAGTGAGAGAGAGGCACCCATTGCCCAGGGGGCACTCCCCTACATAAGCTACGTAGGTTTGCTCGGCGCCAAAGAGTATGGTTTTTTCATGTCGTTTTCACCTGGAAAGGGTGTAGATTTTAATCATTTTGGTCTGAAAATCTGAAAACGGAAATGGATTTTACAGAAACGGGTATGAATTCTAGAGACCAAGTGATATGGTCCCACCATATATCTGTGAAGTGTTACAATAAATAAAACGTAACTTACAATAAACCACGCAAAAATGGCTCCCAACGTAAAGCCAGCCACAACATCACTGAAGAAGTGTTTGTTGTCAGAGATTCGGCTCCAGCCGACGAAAAGAGACAGAGACACGGCAACAGTTTGCAGCAAAGGTTTGATTAACTTTGTCTCTGTCCTCACAGCAGCTTGGAAATAAAACTGCGAAGAGAAATACAGAAAGACTTCACAGAGATGTCTTAACAACGAATTATATATAAAACTCTGCCAAGTTACAGCCGAAGAATTTAACTTTCTTCAAGTCTGTTTTCGCGGAGTCCAGTCAGAAACAAATCCCGACTTCGTCGCTTACGCAAGTTCCACGGCTGAAGTCAACTTGTGATCGATTTTTTTTCCAAGCTTTCGCTAGATCTTCAGTTGCGTAAATAACTTCGACGGTCTCTTTTTTATTTTAGATTCGTTAACAGTATACTTTACTTTCAATGTAAATTAAATGGAAGCACATTCACTTAAACTGCATAGAAAGCGTTTCCAGTGCTTTCTGGTTTCTGGCCGCGCGAGAATACGCCAACCTTCGCTTTTTGCGCTCGCCCTATTCTCGCGCGGCCAGAAAACCGGAAACTAACTCTGTTCTTAAGTACGTAAATTATGATCATCCGGGTGAGTGTAGTCCTGAGAAGGACTGTTTGTGGTGACTTTGACTGACGTTTCGACAACCTGAGCGGAAGTCATCTTCAGAGTCAAGTGAATTGTGGAACGTCAGTAGGTGGTATATACGTCTCTGGTTGTTAACCTGATTGGTCAACGAAGTCCAGATGTTATTGGTCGTTTGTCAGTAAGTCGTGATGTTATTGGCTGTGAAGACTGTAAAAAGTGATTGGTGCGTTTCGATCCGTCTTTTGTTAGTCAAAAGGTCCGTGGGTCTATTGTTAGTAAAATGTCTATTGTTTGTTTGTTTCGTTGTTGTTGTCAATAAGTCGTTTGTATGGTGCAGGTAGTTGTAGGCAACGGTTGAGTGGCGTTTGTTCTAAGTTAGTAAACCAGCTTTCCAGAGTGAGTCGTTGATAGTAATTTGTACAGTAGGTAATGCACTTGGCAGAGTCCCAGTCGATTCTGTGGTTCGTTTGTAAATGGTGCTCAGCAATGTGATTGTTGATATCACCATTTCTAGTTGCTCGTTTGTGTTCAGTCAGTCGTACGTTTAAATTTCTGCCGGTCTCACCAATATAAGTGGCCTGGCAGTCGCAGCATTTGATCTTGTAAACTGCTCCCTGTCTGCGGTTAGGTTCGTCTTTGTCCTTTACTTTCGTCAGTAGTTGTCGTAAAGTGGTTATGGGTTTGTGAGCTACACGGATATTGTAGGGTTGTAGAATCCGTGCGATAGTCTCAGAAGTGCCCCTTACGTAAGGTATAGTTACAGTACTTACGGGAGTCGCGTCGTTGTTTGTGACGTTAGGTTCAGTGTTCTTGTAAGTGTTACGTCTAACAAAGTCCTTGTTGTAGTTGTTCTTGTTGAAAACGTTGTCTAAGTAGTTGTTTTCGTCTGCGAGTCTGTCAGGTGAGCCACAAACCAGTTGTGCTCGCCTTGTTAAGGTCTGTATAGTCGTTGCTTTGTGAGAAGTAGGGTTGTAGGATGACTGGTCCAGTAGTCTGTCAGTATGTGTCGGTTTCCTGTAAACTGTAGTACTTAGTTTGTTGTCGTTGTTGTTACGGGTAACTAAGCAGTCTAGAAAAGGTATTTTACCATTTTCTTCGATCTCCTTAGTAAATTGTATGTCAGCGTTCTGTCTGTTAAGGTGTTCGTGAAAATCGTCGATTTCGTCTTTGTGTACTGCTGTAAAGGTGTCGTCTACGTACCGTAACCAGAGCGGTAGTGTCCGTTTGTAGGTTGCTAGGGCTTGTTCCTCGATGTTCTGCATGACAATTTCTGCTACAACAACAGAAACTGGTGAGCCCATAGCTGTTCCGTGTAACTGTTTGTAGTGCTTTCCGTTGTACTGGAAGTACGTGGACGTTAAGCAGAGGTTCAGTAAGTCCATTAAGTCATCTGTAGGTAGTGGCAGTTTTGTCGTGGAGTTCTCGATGGCGGTAGCAGTACAGTCTAGAGCCAGTTGAAGTGGAATACTGGTGAACAGTGATTTCACATCAAAAGACACAAGTTTGTAGTCGTCAGGTATTTGTGCCGTCTTGATGGCGTCAATAAAGGTCTCGGTAGACTGCAGTTTGTGTCGGGATTCGTTTGTCAACGGTTTCAGTAAAGTAGTCAAGTATTTGGATAGTTCGTAAGTCGGGGACCCACAGAACGAGACTATGGGTCGCATGGGTATGTTAGGTTTGTGTAGTTTTGGTAGTCCGTAGAGTTTAGGTGGCTGCGGTACGCGGCACCTCAGTCTGTTGTAACGTTGTATGTCAATAACGTCAGTTTTCTTAAGGTCAAGTAGTTTACTGTTGAGTTTACGTTGAAGTGATGGCGTCGGGTCTCGTTTCAGTTCTTCGTATGTCTGTTTGTCGTTAACTAGAGTGTCCATTTTGTCGTAGTAGTCTGTCTTGTCCATAACAACAGTCACTCGTCCTTTGTCAGCGGGGAGTATGACGATGTTTTCGTCAGTTTTCAGTCGTTTCAGTGCTTGTCGTTCGTCTTTAGTCAAGTTACTGTCAGTTAGGGAGGATGATTGTATAGTAGAAGCAATTCTACTTCTGATGTTGTCCTTGGCCGATTCTGATAGTTCTCTCTGACGAGACAGAACCGCCTCAACACTAGATACAATAGCCTCAGTCGGTATGTGTTTAGGCGTCACTGAGTGTTTCAGTCCGTAGGAGAGTACCTGGGTTTCAGTCTTGTCTAAAGGACGGGAAGAAATATTCCTGACCCAGTTGTCGTCTGTCTTGTGTCGTTTTTTGTCTTTAGTACGTTGTAGTCGTGTAAGTTTCTGTTGACTTTGGTTGCGGTGTTGTTGCGGTTGGAGACGCTTGCAACGCAGGCTGGGACACTGTGGATTTACTTACCGCAAGGAACAGCATGCCGTACATGGAGATAGCAGAATGACCGGAAGGAAAGGACGTTCTTGGCATAAGGAAACAAACAAACGTAAATATCAGTTTAGCACAGGAATCAAACTGAATAAGAAATATTTATACTGAACAAAAACGATCTAAAGTAAAAAGATTTTAAATACAAAATACTGACGGCAGACTGATCCTAACAGCGGAGGCGGCGAACTTGATAGAAATAAACAACAAAGGCTAATAAACAACAAAGGCTAGAATAACCGATCCGGCATCGCTCATCGATTTGTCGCTGGGGTCTTGCAGATTTTAATTTTTTTAGAAAGATTTTGCTGACTGTGTGAATACATAGATCGAAACTCGGTATTTACTCGTAAAAGGGATTATTCGCGGTCGTTGTAATTTTGGGGGCTACAATTCATTGTAATCGCGGGGTGCGCTTTTTGAATAACTTGCTGTGCGTCATTAATTGAAGATTCTATGATCCTCTATTAAGCATCCAAACATTAAATATTTGTTTTAGCTGTAGTTGTTCGCCAAACAATCGTGCATTTTTAACCAACTGTTATATATGTTTTTTTCATGCACCATAACCTGGTATCATGTTTCTTTCCCGGCCTTTGCCCAAAAGTTTAGTACCTGGCCACCTTGACTTCAAAAGGGTCCCCAGTGCAGACGTCCCTAGTGACGTACCCTTGACAATCGGCCCGCGACAAATTGGCCTTGCATACGGCCATGAATGAGGGCCTTAGACGGCTTGGATAATTCAACAATGATTTCGGCCAAGAAACCGCCAAAACTAAACACGAAGATCAACGAAACCATGCTGCAAAGTAAACAATCAGCTGATGTTACGCATTCGGTTGGCCAGTATTTTGTAAGCAGTAACGGGGTTAAAACATCTTAAAATTGCCTTTCGTTGGCAAACGGACGAATTCGTCCGCTACTTACCCTTACCCGTTTAGGTATCCGTGGGGACCCCTCCTATGTCTTTTCATGGTCACTAAAGATTATTATAGGATGTCCAGTCACGTTTTTCCTTCGTTGTGTTCTTCGCTGGATGTTTTCGCTCGATTTACACCGTTTCTTCGCTAAAAAACTGGCATCTTCGATTTGTATTCCATTTAGAAATGGCGTCGGCGTACATTCCATTCGACGAAGTGAAAGCAGCGATGTTTCTGGGGAATTTTTTTCCGATGTTTCGGATGAAAGTGAAGAAGGATATTTCAGACCACCATGAGAGTGAGAGTGTGGATGATATTTATGAGGAAAACAACATCCCTTCAAGCAATTCTGGGGATTCGAACGCTGAGAGTGATAGCAACGGCATGTGTTTTTCTGTTTGTTTGTCTTAGCACCAGATTTAAATGTCTTGAGTGATATTTTTTGCTTTACAGAAGCTCAGGGTTTCAAATAGTCATTCCCAGCGGTACATTGTGCTTTTACAAAAGATTTGTTATGATTTTTTTTATGTGGTGAGGAAGTTCAAATTTCTTGAAACCCGACCGCCAGGGACAAAATGGCCATAACTTTGGTTGTGATGATGATATTTAGATGAAATAAAAAGTTTCTGAACCCTCATATATCGTTCTTTATCCAAATGATATCATTATGGTCCTTTTGTGACGATATGGTGTGTTATAAGAGTGAGACTGACAAACAACACATAAGGCAGATTTTTCATTCAAATTTTAATCGGCTCAAAATATTTATGTTAGCATCAATGGCCAATTAAAGGTATTCTAAATGAAAGGATATGTTATCCTGAGTAAAATGATGTATAGTTTATGGGGGGGTAACATTTAATGCTGAGGACTTACAGCCAGATTTATAAACCGGGTTTGCGGGAAACAAATTGTTCCCCAGGAAACTGCCAACGAAAGGGTTAATTTGCGCGAGTTTTGAACTTGTGAACAACGTACGAAAACATAAATAAACTTAAATCCACGCGAAGAAAAAAACATCCCAGTAGACGATTTAGTGTTTTTGCTTTATGTTTGTTTGTCTTTTTTTGACAAGGCAAACAAAAAAGTCATAATTGCATTAAGAAAGATGACGCTACTCAGAGCGGAGCCTTACAGAATTCTCGGTTTTCACTGTCACGCCATTGAAAAAAAAATCGAAACCATTCCATGAATGAAGTCAAGAAGTTGACATGGTATAGAGGATAAATAAATAAGGCATCTGTCCAAGTGTCAGGTCTGTGCGGCATTCGGTAATCGAGTTATTTGACAAAATGTTCCACATAAATTTATAGAGCTTAGTATGGAGACGCCATATTTGTGTCCCTCTGAGGGGCACAAACATGGCGGCCGAAAATAGTAAAAAACATCTGGAGTTCACTTTTGCCAGAAAAGAGGTTTGTTTGACCTTGTGAATTTTCGAATGTTTAGATTAACATTTCTCCTCAAACTTAAATTGTTTAGAATGATGAAAATCACCCGAAGAGTCATTTTTAAGATAAGGAAAAGCTCTGTCACGGCCGTCCTCCTGATGTCACGCACGATGGAAACTCGAAAATTGAAACTGTTCTATTTTCAACATCGAGCTAAGAAATTGTGAACTGACATATTTTTAGGTAATCTTTCCTTGACTGAAGGTAAAAATTTTGTAGGCCTCCCAGTTTTTAATTCTAGAATTTGGTGACGTCACGGGAAAACCGAGAATACCAAATTCTCCCAATGGTGAATTATTGAAAGCATACGAGAACGCTGATGAGAATTTTGATCACGAACACCTACCTGGTGATCCAAGGCTTCAAAGAAATAGGCCCATAAGACTCTTCTTCTTCTTGATTTTCGTCTGATTTTTCTGCGTTGTTACAAATCTCCACAATGACGATCTCTCAAGATAAAAGAACGAGATAAAGTTTTCCTTCCTTGATCACCGCCAACACATGCATTATGAAAACTCAAGCAAGTTTTAGTAAGTACAATTGAACACGAATACTTCTAGGCATCTCTGAACAGGCGTTATCTACATTAAGCTGGAAACGGGAGCTATTGATATAATCTAGTGGGTTTTTTTTTTTTTTTTTGGGGGGGGGGGGTGCGATCGCCGATGCATGGTCCACGGGTGATCCGGGAATTAATCAGCTCAGTAATGTTACAAATGGATTGTCCCCACTGTCCTCTTTCAGTTTCTGGACCTAACTTATACCGGTTTATTTGAAACTAAAAGAAAGGTCATCTTTTTTTATTTCAATCTTATTCCTTCCCATACCAACTGAACACATTTCTGACATGTCGGGGAATTTTCGGTAAAGAATGTAAGAATCTTCTGTAAAGAAAGGGGCATTAATGTACAGACTCTGTACAAGGAAAGTGAGTGCGTAAGAATCCCATGTACGCATGATTTTTCCTGGCTACAATGAGTCAAAAATTGCCCTCTTGATGAAGATTCATTTTTGACTTTGAAATGTGGATTGTGCGATAGGAACTATTTTTAAATTCTGATTTGGTTGACTAACTCTGTTCTAGAACGAATTTGCATTATCTCGCCTCTTCTTCTTTTCAATTAAGAGCAGTCGATTGGAACACGTAATTGAAGTTGTTTTTATTTAGGTAGAAAGATCATGTTCGAGAATGTTTGATCGCAACCTCTTTGCTGCCGCTTAAAAATTGTAGTTTGTGACTTACGTGTACTAAACCAGGAATAATATACGATCAAACTGGGACTTCCATGACAAATGCAACCGCAAGTATGTTTGACTGATTTGCATAGCTCAATTAAGTTTCCTTGGCTGATTATACCAACAGATTTATAATACAGAATGGCCCCATCAGTGTTTCCCAAGGCTTGTTTGCTAAAGATTTACTTTTAAGAAAATAGTCAGACCGAATTCTTTCATGATTTAAACAATACGAAAACGAGTTTTCGTCTTATTTTTATGAGTAGTCAGCTGAGCACATGAATCTATCGATCGTGCCTGTCGATTGGTGCTCAGAGATGTGCACTCAGTCATTTTTAACAGAGAAAATGGGGAACGTTATGGAACTATAAAGTTGATAAAGATAAACCGCGATGCCAATTTAACAAGCTTGAAATGCTTTTTAGTTAAGATAACTTTCATGAAATGTCATTTAACGAGATACAGAGAATTAAATTAATGGGAAATTTGGACTTTTTGCTTAACACAGCACGGGGAGAATAATTAATTCAAGCTTGAAATGTATCTTAGAAGTTGGCGCGAGGTGCACAGTGATTAATTCATGTACTGGTGCATTCCTTTTTCGTTTTCTTTAGAACGCTTAACCTCTACTGAATTTTTATTTTGTTTTCGCTTTTCACGCTTATAGAACTAGGAATAAATGCATTAGTTTTCATCTCACTCTTACACTTTAGACGATAATTACGAACAAAGAGGATCTACATTTCCCGGCGCGCACTGTAACCGACTGCGGCGGCGAAAATCATAGCTCTGTTGCATGTGCAGGATCTGATGACCCTATGATTTCATTAGCAGACTCGAAAGTTATAACCACCTTCTATAATAACAAAGAGTATTAAAAGAAAGTAACTGCGTCAATGCTTTCAGCTGAAAGTTCACACTTGACTGGATTTCATACACAGACACAACAACTAGGAATCAAAAGTTTTCACTCTAACAGTTCGTTTCGATAGATATCTTTCCGGATGGCCTCAATCGCCTCAGAATTCGGTTTGTCGTAAAGAAAATCTGCACTTTTCTTCGGCAAAAAGGCAGGTCAATATTTACAATCAGCACTGGAAACTTCCTTTCGTTTTCGAACAGACTTGCATG
The DNA here is from genome assembly GCF_977016875.1 of Pavona decussata. Classification (NCBI taxonomy): domain Eukaryota; kingdom Metazoa; phylum Cnidaria; class Anthozoa; order Scleractinia; family Agariciidae; genus Pavona; species Pavona decussata. Next base: position 1,798,805 of record NW_028145758.1, read on the forward strand.
TAAGTCGTTTAAAATGCGAATGAAAATTAAAAGATTACTAATAATTTCGTAACAACAATAACAGCTAGTATATCCTTGCTGCATACAAACATTGAAAACTAACTTACCACGACTATAGGAATGATATACGAAAGTACGTTGTTGCTCACAGATGGAATTGTTGACTCTTTAAACGGCCATTGAATGCTTGTATCACCACAAAGAAATCCTCTCATGGTTGGGTACAAGCCTTCATCGGTGCCGTAAATGAGGGTCTTGATCACTATAAAAAGGAGGAGCACAAGTACAAAACATATCAAATCGAATATGATATTGATTCGCTTGGTATTCGAAGCCATGTTGGTGATCGTGTCTCTTTCAACTGCAACCCAGAAACGCAAGGCTGAGCTTTACGCTCGGTTTAAAATGCCTTTCACCCTCTGGATAATCTCCGACCATTATGCAAATGGTTCTCCACTTCATGTCTATTATTCAGTATGAAAATTCGATCGTTTGCAATGCAAATGTTTTATTCTTTTGAACCTGTCAGTTTAGTCTAGTCTTCAGTTAAGCTCGAGGGTGCATTTTTGTAAAAATGCCGTTTCAGTCTAAAATGAGGGGTTTCCCGTTTGTTTTGATTCATGTTTCTGTCAAAGCAAACTGCCTCTGAAAAAAAAAGATTCCGAAACAGCTTCTGGTCGGGGCATGAAGTTGAGACACGGTTGAGTGCGTGTGCACCAAACAGAAAAATCTTTAAATGTAAATATATAAAACATATATATTTGAACTGCGGATGAAAGATCAAATCGAGAAGAAAGATCCTCGCAGTTACTACGCAACAGTTGCGAAAAGAAAGCCTGAAAAAATTCAGGCTTGAACGGGATTCGAACCCATGAATCTTTAGGGATAAAAATTATGAAATCTATATTAAATGTTTTCTCGCTTGCGAAAACTCCCACAATAGGTTTCTTTAACTGGCTGTGCGCATTTGGCATCGATCTGATTCAAGAACACGCGAGAGTGAAGTAATTGTTCTCAGCATAACCCACGACCCGACAAACTTGTAGGAAAATTCGCGATCTAATTTTCTTCAGAAAACAATAATAGACCATTATAAAGTTTTTGTCAGCGGGCGTAAACATGTTCTTGGCCCGATTTTGCTCATTTTAACCCGCTCTGCAGATAGAGAAGCGGGCTAAAATTGAAGCCGTTCTCGGATGCATGATTTCTCCATTTTAGCCCGCAAGATTCGCCGTAATGCCCGACGATATTTTTATAATTTTCGATAGACTGGCCTGGAGGTACGTCTAGGGAAAATTCCGACCTGACAAATCAACTGGGTATATTGATAAGTCATTTTTACCGATTTTCTTTGTTGATTAGATCGGCGACTATAGTCCGCCCGTATAACGAGCCAGACTAGCCTGCGAGCAAGCTCTGTTCAGTTTACCCATGGGAGGATAGCGCGAGTGGCGAGTGAGAGCTCGGGTGGCTCGCGCTATCCTCCCGCGGCGCACCTAAAGAGAACTTGCCTGCAGGCTATAAGCAACGATAATGAGACTTATCCCGTGCAGGCAATTTGCCTGGTATCTCCACTGGATGTCAAATAGCTCGGAACATTCTAGAGCGGTTTCCAATTGAGTGTTGTAAAACTCTGGCTAATCACAACAGAAGTAAATAACACAACGAGCCAATCAGCGACTCGAAGCAAATACATGTAACTGGCGCCAAGCGCGGGAAAACGATTGCGGCCAAAACACGATTGGTATACGTTTGGATTCCCATTGGTTGAGAAAGTGGCGCGAGTTTTCTTCACCAATCACAGAGTGTAGTAATGCAAAACTTAAGCAAAGGGGAAATTACTTTCGACACTCAATTGAAAATCGCTCTAATGTAATAGAACCCATTAGTTATTATAAAACAATCCGACGGCTCGTTCTTGGTCCCTATCGACTTTGATAACTCGCAAAATAACGAAAATGATTCTCCCTATTTTTTTTGCACGCAGAAGAAGGTAGTAATGCCGTCGAAACTTCGGTTTCCTGATATAACGAAGTCCTAAGAGACTGTTATAACGGGATTCTGTTACATACCAGTTGTACTATAACTGAACTGAAGAATATCGTTCGCTTTACTCGAGTCTTCGTTATATAGTAAGTAATAGTAAAGGCTTTGTTTATAAATTGTAACACTGTACTTGACAGTAGTAAAAACAATGATAAGCCCGTGGCCCTCTCTACAATACGAAAAGCACCTAAACACAAAATTAGTATTATAAAAATACATACATTACAAAATTAAAAATTAAAAATTTATATCGACATTTGGAAATACAAAAAGCTTAAGATACAAAGGATGGCATAATTTCTTGTGTAATGGTACTAGTAAGATTCAAAACTCATAAGAAGCCTAAGATAGCAGCACTTGAGGAACGTGGAGGCTTTTTCTGATATGTTTGTTATATATCGGAGTTCCACTTTATAGCGCTTAAACAAACAAACTCCTCCAATTTTCCTGACAGCGTAAGTAACAATGTATTGAAGGGGCCACAGGGAACCTTTTCAGGTATGTTTTATGCTCACATAGCTTCTTTAAGAAAAACTGATGACTTGTGTTGGTATTACCCAGGTTATCAATGAACTAAATCAGCTTAGCGCCTCTTAACTTGCCGGATGAATCACTGAAAGTTAGCACTCAGCTCATGCTCAAGTCTGAACATTGTAAGTTACTGTAGAGAGCGGTTTTCGGTTGAGTGTTCATTGAATGTCGTAAAACCAAACCAAAGTAATTCCTCTGTCCAATCACAACACACGCAGACAGCGCAGTGAACCAATCAGAACTCGAAGTAAATACGTGCAATCGGCGCCAAGCGCGGGAAAAGCGAGCGAGCGAGTCATGAGTGATCTTGGTGGAAGACCTTAGATAACAAGGACCTAAACCAGGTTTTAGAGCCCAACGGTTTTCGCGAAAACATGGGTTTGGTGGGGGGTGCCCATTCTCGCGGGCTCACAAACCTGGTTCCAGTCCTTATTATTTAAGGATTTTCGATTTTGGTTTGCTTTGGCTTCTCATTGGTTGAGAAATTAGCCACGTATCGTTTAACAATCACAGAGCGTAGCTAAGTCATACTCGGCATTTTTTCAAGACTTTTCTGTGATATAATCGCCTACACTCCAAAAATGCTCTCACCGATCCGCGTGCCAAATATTTAATTACGTCAAGGTAGTTCCCGGGCTACAAACGAGTTACCAAGACCACACAAGTTATGCTACAGCACATACACAAAGGGAAAAATGTTGGTTTTCGGCACAAACACAGCCTTCCAGTATTTAAGGGGGGACTTAATCTAAATTTGAATGAAATTTGAGGAGGATTTAAGAAGGAATAGAAGAAAGAAAATGATTTTTGGAACACTAACAGACAGTAGATACCCACGCAAGAGCACCCCAGGTTGCAAGTGGACTAACTTGATATCCGTCTATTAATTATTAACTACAAATTCTAATTTTAAAACTTCATTAAATCTTCAATATTTCTTATTTCTCTTAATTTTACCAATCCTTCTAGAAAAACTATCTCCTCCCAAACCCAAAAATCACCCAAAAATTCACAAAACACCCCACAACATAGATTCACGGGATGAGCAGAGAGTTTTTGGATTGTTTGAAACGTGAACGAGATATTTCCATTAAACCGATTTTAAGCGGCGTGAAAACTGCTTTCAGGTTTACCCCCGCCTTAAGTGAGCGGTCACGTGAACAGCTTCGAAAGGCATCGAAACAGTCGATATTTCTCGCAAGAATCGATATTTTTCAACGATACCCAGTATCGATGATATCGAGTACGTGGTATCGATACCCGCTCACCCTTAAAAACACTCAATTAAAAACTGTTCTATCAGTTGGTACAGTAAGTGGTACTGATCTTACTTCTTTTTTTATTTATGCGTTTCTGCATGACCTTCTCCCGGCAGCTTCAACAACGTCTTTTCTTTTTGCAGGTGGAAGCTATGTCTTCTATTTAAGTTTTGAATATCAACAAATGTTCAGTGTTGTTGCTGGGCTGTAATCGCGACAAAATTTCCATCATATCGTCGATTAAAATCGCCAGTATTTTACAAAAGCTATCTCAATTCGCATTTAAAATCGCCGCAAAACTGTAAAAGATACAGTGAAAGCCGTAAATACAAACATCAATGGACCATTTAACTGTCGACTTTGGTATATTTTACATAGTGGCCTTGCTCTTCCTTTTCTTCTTGTTAAAAACGTTCTGGTATTTTACTGGTTATTAATAGTTTAGGCATTAATACAACGGTTAATTTTCAATTGAATGTCGAAAGTGATTCGCATTTTCTTTGCTTTCGGCTTTACTACGCATTCACATATGCCTTACAACTGCACCGCATGAGGGAATATTAATATTCCTGTTCATAAAAGACGGCTAAAAGTTCTTAAAATGTATACTGTGGGTACGCTGTTATAATATTCGCAATTGTCAGGAGCATAACTCATAAATACGAGAACAATTGAATGAAAAGAAGCGAGAAAGCGCGGACCGTCGGCCGTAAGCAGGCAGCTCCCTCACAATATATTTGGCAGCACACAAAAACAAACAATACTTATTAAGAGCGAAAACCAAAGACAGCTCCAGTATGGTACCCTGTTTTGAATTTATAATCAGCCTGAAAAGCCTCAGTCTTGATTGAAAACACACTGAATTCTACGCAGTTTTGCCTTCCGGAATTTGTTCTTCCTTACTCACAAAATGATCTAAATAAAAATGATTCAACTTTTCTAGCAAACCGTTCGGGTTGTGACGGTGGCAAGTCAACTGAGGTCATTTCTTAAAGAAGAGTTTTCATTAACGTAAAATGTATTTGCATGAAATGACGAGAAACGTTGACATGTTTGCTGTTAAATATTTGGACAGTATCTGTTTGTCATTGCGTTTGTTCTTCATTTTGAAAAAAAAGGTTTCATTAGCGCAGAGAAAGTTCTAGCATGTGCTAACGTAAAAATTCTCAAAATTCTTAATCGACAAGTTTGCTTTGGTGGTAAAGCAGACATAACTGTATGTAAAATACAGAAAATTGGAACTTGTCAATTGGTCAATTAGTCCATCTTGTCTCGAGCTGAAAACTGCAATCACATTTTTGAATATAAACCTTGTCTTATTGGTATTATTTTTTCACATCCATTATGTCAGAAAATGCGTTGTGAGAAATTGACTTTAAATCTAATTAACATTGGCGCTCAGAACTATTGCTAACCATTAAACCCGTTCGGCTCTGATAAAAACAATTTCACTTTAATCAATAAAAATTCTTAACAACCCTGTAATTTATCAAGCTCGATAGTTTACAAAGGGAGAAACAAATTTTAAATGCAATATAAGTGACCTTCGCTAAAAGTCAGTTTATTTCGTTGACAAATGGAAATTGTGGGAGTCTGGTGGAGTTGTTAGTATTTACATTGGGCAGGTGCGCGCTGATATAATAGCCCCGAACTTGCGCACATATCTAATTGCTTTACAACAGGCGCGTTTACCGAGTATACTGATATATTTCTTGTATTTTTTACCCAGTCAGTCCAAGCGCAGTGTGTTATGAACTCCCGCTGTGAACTAGATGAGCTGAATGAGTAATTTGTGTGAATACATAAGGGAAGTGTTGCAGGTGATCTCGTTAGCTTTTGGATATTCTTTTTCATTTACGACCCTAAATTGGTGTACAGCCTGCCGGAATATATTGATAAATGCTACATTTGGCGCGGCTTCAGAACTGAGCGCGCACTGAGCTGAACCACGCATTGAGAGTGATAAAAGCTCGAGAGGGCATTGACAGAACTTTTGTTAAAAACTAACAACGAGTATGACTGAGTCAAGCCAAGAGTCCGGGAATGCTACGCTTAGTGAAGAACAGTCGGCTGGTCTTCCAGCGCTTGTTGTCATACAAAGCATTTTTCTTGCGTTGATAATGGTGGTTGCAGCGGTCGCCAACAGTTTCATCTGTCGTTGCATCCTTGCTCATCGATCTCTGCGAACCATCACGAACTCGTTCATCTTTAATCTAGCGGCTACAGACTTTTTGTTATCCGTCTTGTGCATGCCTTTTGCTTTCGTATCCTCCATCATGGAGATGTGGGTTTTCGGCAAGGTCATGTGCGTGCTAACAGGTTTTTTGCTATCAGTTCTCTGTATCACATCCATATTAACCCTTGTTTTAGTAGCTATTGACCGCTACCTGGCGATCTGCCGTCCGCTCAAATACTGTACACTTGTTACGTATAGGAAGAGCAAAATAATGCTTGTATACGTTTGGATCCAAGCTGTTGTGTGTGCCATCTTACCAGTTCTTGGCTGGGGACGAGGTTATATGTTTGTTAAAGAAGAATCTATTTGCCGACCAGAGTTTGGAAAACCGTCGGTGGACAACGGCTACACTATCTTTCTGTTCGTAACATGTTTCGTTGGGCCATTTTCGATTATCGCGTTCACTTACGTTTCAATCCTATGCACGGCTAGAAGACAGTTTCGACGAGTTCACCAGGCAAAAGTGAATGGCGTAGACATAAACATACAACAGAGCACTTCGCAGCCGAACGTGAACTATGACAATGTACACGAAACAACGATTGCGCGTACCCCAGAAAACACGGTCATTGGTGATGAAATAACCTCTGCAACTAACACATCACGAGCAAAGAAGCTCTATGCCCCACGACTGATACGAAATCGCCGCAGGCAAAAAGCGCGCGGGTTTAAAATGCTGTGGATAATTGTTTTGGTATTCCTTATCTGCTGGAGTCCTTACTTTGTTTTCATATTTTACAGCTCTATTCATCACCACAATTTTAAAAGAGCTGTGAAGGTTCCCATGATGCTGCTAACATTTCTCAACAGTGCCTTAAATCCCTTTTTGTATGGATTTTTAAATGGGAAGTTTCGTTCCAGTCTGTGGGAGTTTATTGGGCAGAAATTTGCCTTTTGCAAGTTGAAAAAGAACCAGGAATCGCGGGCACATCACATCAATTGAGTATTTTGGTCACAAGTTTATAGAATACTGTCACAACCGGGTTTATACTGATGGTAATGCTTTCAGTCTCTGACGCTATTAAAAAATTATAAAGCCATCTGAAAAATAAAAATATTCAAATATGTTAAATTGCGGGAGCCTTTGTGTAACAGAGGAAGTGACCGAGATCGATGACTGTGTTTTCAAAGAAAAACGCAATTTAATTGATATTCTGTCTAAAGCAGTCATACTGCATTTATAGACTCACACCGGGGGTAATTAAGAGGACACAAAAGAGGGTTTTCAATCTTGCTTTCAAAAAAAAGCAATGAATTACAAGATATTGGCTCTCCAAGCAAACTCTTTAATTTGGATGAAAATTTGTTATCTACGTAAAGTTTAAACCTTTACTTTGACTTCTTACGGTAGATGATCGTAAAGGAAATACTACTTTTTCAATTTACAAGTTGATGTCGATGAAAATCGACAAGACTTACGATCGATTCCCCTTTTTAGTAGGGTGCGTAGTAATTACTGAATAACTTATATCAGAAGTAATCATTTTTCTTGATAAAATGAAAACAACTTTAGCCTGCTTCTGCACAGAGCAACCAGTTTTTACGTGATAAATAAATGCATTTTTTTGTTCTGTATGGCGGGAACCTCCATTTTATTGCAGTTGTTCAGAGTTGTATAAAACGGGTCCAAAGCGGCTACTGAACTGGCATCAGACATTCGCCTATTTTTGCATCAGAAAAACTGAATTGAAAGAAGTGAAACAGGGTGAAAGCTAATACTGTCAAACGTTTGGGAAATGTAATAGCAGTTCATTACCCTTCTTAGGCATTTGCAGATTTATCCGCGAAATTTGAATCAAGCTATTAAGGTATAAAATTGAGGACTACATTTGAAAGTTCAATTTGTGGGCAGTAAAACGAAACAGAACTCCATTTAGGCTCTAGTTCTAGTTCATTTAAAAGTGCATTTCACGCATAATATTATATTTCCAGCTGTAATGCGTTGGCGGAGAGGCAGGAACGACTTTGGTGAAATTGCGTTCAGTCGTGTGTCTACGGCACGCGGAAATACAAAAGCTTGTCGGCAGGGGGAAGTCACAGTTTCTCTTTCATAACAATCAAGATTTTCCTTTGTCTCCTGGTTTGTTTGTTTGTTTGTTTGTTTGCTTTTTTCAGATCATGTTTTGTTGTTATTGTTGTTGTTTCATTTTGTGCCGGCGGCGTCCAGTTCGCTGACAGATTCAGCTCCCTCGCTCGGCTATCCGCTCCTGAGCTAACCTGATCTGCACCCAACCGAGAAACATATATTAATACAACAGCGTAATTTGTCTTTCTGAAAAGATTGTCTAAAACGACCTCTCGGTCAAGTTCACGATCAGGTATAAAGGCTAGATCACATTCCATGAACAAATTCACAAATTATTCACACACAAGAAAAGAAAACCACCTGCCATTATGCTGAATAATCGTTTCGGAACACGAATTCAGGCCGTGCCTGACGAAAGGGTGCCCAGCCAACGGATAGCCTTCATGTAATATCTTTTCTACCCCGACGGAAAATATTTATTTTTAAAATACTTTTGTTTTTCGGTGGGAGAAAAATGACTTAAACCTCAATTTTAGGTATTAGTTGAACCAACAAGGTGTTGGGAAGTCTGCAACACCCACAAAGAAAGCTTTTTAAACTTTTCAAGCTTAAATAAACAGTACCACAGGACTGGCGCTGAACACAGTACGGGCAGGATCACGGAGGAGAAAGCCGGTACATGCTATTTAAGACTGAAGCTGTTGCGCAGCGCACACCAGCTGAGCTCTGAGCTATCATGGCAGACTGAAAAAATAGGATAACCTTGTACAGTATATTAATAAACAGCACCACAGGAAAGTACTATTCAGTAGCTTTCGTTTGAATGGTTATACACTTGACGAGTTTATCCACAGACTCCAAAGTTAGAACCATCTTGTAAAGTACAGTAAACAGCATCACAGAAAAGTACCCGCTTGACAGTTCAACTTCTCGTGAATCAAAGTCTGATTTCAGCTGTCAAAAATCTGAGGTTGTGTCTTGCTTGTACAGTGAAAATATCAATATTTGTATTTTATGTGTGAAGGGATGTCCTCTACAATTGACAAGAACTCACTCTTTTCAAAACAGTTTCTGCGCTTCCTATTAAAAATCAAGCCTGTTTACACACACACATGAAATATCAATGACTGGGCTTCGTGACAGGGAATTTTGGGCCACAATACAAAACAAGCAGATAAACAGAAAGAGAGAATTCAAGAGACAATGCGAGGATACCGGCTGAATTTTCTCTCGCTGGTAGCGAATCAGCTTAGCAAAACGCGCCAAGTGCTTCGCAAACGGAGCCGGGGAGCGAGCGAGAAAATAACTTAACAAATAAATGCTTTCTAAAAATCAATCGTTTAAAACTTGTAGTTATGGCTTTGTTGCTATGTGGGCGTAGGAGGAGATGGATTTGCAGCAAAAATATAATCAGAAATAACTATTTGTCAACCGTTACCGAGGGCTCAAAACGACTCTTTCTCGGTTTTATGAGACCCCCAAACCTACGATATTTTAAAGGTTGTGATAGCAGTAATCTCACACAGATTTTCGAGCGAAGAAGACGGCGTTTTTAATTTTTTAAACGGTGTTTCGACACCCCCGCCCTCACATTGATCAATGCAAACACCGTGTGGACTCAGTGGCGACATCAAAAGTCTCTGTTAAGCATGTTTTGTGCACCCTTTCTTATCTTTATTTATGATGAGAAACGAAATGGATGCTATGGCCGTCGAAAACCCAGGTAATTAAGAGCAGTTGTTGATTCCTTGTTTCTCTGTTTAGTAGAGTCAACCACGAGCTGATATTGAAATTCTATTTGGTAATCTAGGTCATGGGCAAACTGCGTGGTACTTTTCTAGATTTTTGATCAGAATACTGTAAAAAGGAATCATTCCTCGTATGAAAACAATATGTCGACCACTCCACTGATGTAGGTTCAGAGGTAATTGTCTTTGTCCTCACAAAGATAAAGATATGTCGTGCTGTGTAAAGTTGATTTCGTGCTGTCAGAAAATGTTCTGATTCAAATATTGAAAGAAAATGACAAACTCCCCTACAATCCTGAAAGGGAAAACGTCGCAAACTGTCAAGATTCATTTACTCAGATTTGCCTTTTCCCATTTCCTGACAGAATCCTGCGCGAACTCTATATTTTTGTCTGATGACTTCCGTTGTTGATATCTTTTTTGTTACATAAATGAGATATTTTGAGTAATTATGAACGAATGAGTAGAACGTCGTTTCCCTTTTTTTTCGCCAAGGCACGCAAACAAAAATTCGATGTTTTTTTCAATTTGTTGCCTTTCACGGAATCCGGACCAAGATACTTGCCAGTTTGATAAGTCTTGATATATCGATAAGGATTTTTTTTCAAGTTGTTTGGAAGCTTCATTTTAGTACTTAAACTTTGGCTTACTTTGACTCCAGGATAAGTATTAATAAAATAACTATCCAACAGCCAGGCAATGGCGTAAACTGCACAAGTCAAAACCTTCAAGCGTTTCATTATCAAACTAAGGAGACTTTGAATGTGCCCTCTGGTGGCTAAGTGCTTTCCACTGCAAACGTCCCGGAGGTAAGGTATAAGTGGGGGCCAAATAGCATCTAAAGTAATATTTTATTTATCCCAGAAACATGATAAAGTCCAGGCCTACATGTATAAAAAATAAGAACAAGTGCGGCATTTCTAAAACGGGACCAAATAGGACTGCATTCAACCTTTTTTTTTTCTTACCGCATAGCGGATAGGGAATGGTTTACTGGCAGAAGTTTCGAGTAACTAGACGCTATCCTTGCTACTTTCGTCAGTATTTAACATCCTTTAATCATCTCCACTTTCCAGATTGCCGCATAACATACGTGAACGCATCTATAGTAATTACGATGTCAAGATGCCAGCGATTTCTTCGCAGTGTACATAATTGATCAAGTCCTATTTTACTCTCTCGTAACGTCTTCGTCAGTGTACCTTGGGTATGAAAGAATCCTTCTAAAATTGATCCACCCAGAGAAAAGCCCTTCCTATGATATTGCATAGTTTACAGCTATGGTGAGGCACTCTAGCACATCTTCCAGGCCACTTTATAGGACGGACGCACCCATCGCTGTACTCAGTAAATGACTACTGTAAATGAAAATGATACTCAGTCGACTCCCGATAACTCGAACCTTCAACGGAAACTGAAAAAGGTTCGAGTTATCGGGAGTTCGAGTTAACGGGATTTGAGAACAAATGACTGGATGTAAGGAAAAAACGGCGTTTACTTTGTATTTCTTTTCATACGGTATAAATTTAATTGTAGAGAAGTCGAGTGAAAATGTAACAATATTTCTAAATTAATCAGAACTTAACGTTACGTGAAACAAAAGAAAGAGAAGCAGCAGGAAAAAAACTAGATACCTCGAACATCGCCGGACTACTGTATCACTGTATACTAAACCAGTGAAACCTGAACTGGACTGGCACACACGACTGCTTCAAAATAAATTCAATGTTTTGGACTACAGTACTGTTTGTTTTGGCCTGTCACGTCTCTTAACAAACATGGCTCGAGTTATCGAGGGTAAGATTATATAGAAAATGACCTGAAGGGAAACGAAAATTGCTTCGAGTTAGCGGGAGGTTCGAGTTATCGAGGGTTCGAGTTACTAAGGGTAAAATTACAGTATATGTATGACGGAAGTCGAGGGGAAATCGATTTTGGTTCGAGTTAGCGAGGGTTCGAGTTATCAGGAGTCAACTGTAGTTGGGGAGAGCAGGGATGGCGCAGTGGTGAGAGCACTCGCCTCCCACCGAAAGTGGCCCGGGTTCGATTCCCGGAGTTTACGCCATATGTGGGTTGCGTTTGTTGTTAGTTGTCGTCCCTGCTTCGAGGATTCTTATCCGGGTTTCGTTCCCCCACGAAAACCAACACTTATTAATTCCAATTCAATCCCGAACACACCGTGACATCTTTAAACGAGCCTGCAGAGCTCTTTGATGCTTCGAGCGTAAACAAATTACATTTCTTTACCCATTGCATTCTCTCCTACCTCCCGTGGAAAAATAGTTTTAAATTTTCAAGTTTGTAAACTGATTTATTTGAAATCCAGTTTGTAGTGCAACAGAGTCTCCAATGATCACTGCACTGAAGCTTCTCGCTCTTATAATCATGTAGTTTTGACAATGTACTCTTTTCAAGGCTGACCTCTGATGGACCCGGGAAAAACAGTAAGAACCAAACCAGATTACTTGAAACGTAGAAACGTTAGTTCATTTTCCGTTGTACCTTCTCGGTGCACCTGAGGTGTAAAGGCGTCGGCGCACCGGCCACAAATAAACGCAAGCTAACTAGTTTAGATTTTATTAAACTGTGACTGGATTACAACAACTAAGAAGTAAACCTATGACATTGTTTCTTTGTTTCTCGTCGAAAAAAAAATGGGCGACTGTTATTCTCTGATATTGTACCACGTGGTGCGTTTCACGGCCCAATGAGGGTGCGCGGAAATTAATCTGGGGGCTATAATTTCTATAGACGTCCCAGGGAGCCCCCGAAAGAGAAAATGCCCAACTCACAAGCCAACTAGCTAGATATAAACCGTTTTTCTCTATTTCTTTGCTGAACAGATCAGTGCTAAGACAATCAAACGGTGCCTGATCAGCTATAAGTAGAAATCTACTAGCGTTCTATCACGAATGCTGTTTTCTTATTGGTTACGCTACTCACCATAAACTGGACTGCGGGCGGAGTAGGAAAGTACTTTCAGATGATGTATGGGCTGATACTGAACAAAACTAAAATAAACAGGAACTAAAGCTTCAACCTCATAAACTGTTGACCACTTTTAGCCCCCAGAGTTAAGGAGAAGAAGGCACATGCATATGTTAGGTCCGACACATATACGTATGTTAACGTTCACAAACGTACATTCTTCGACCGTTTACAAATAGCGAGATTTTCCTCGTACATACGAAATCTACTGTAACTGTAAAACGACTCAAAAGCGCTCATGGTCTGCATTAGACATGTGTAGATGTTAAATTTTGCTCTTTTTTACTAGGGACTTAAGCATTCAAGCGAAAGGCTCTGGGGCTGAGAATTGAGGTCGTCAGCCTTCGCGCCGGAAAAAATATGCCTACCCATCCACACGGACAGGAGAAAACGGCATTTTCGAAAATATTCAATTTGGGTAGCGTTCTCAAAAATATGTGTTTATGACAACGGCTATTAACATCGAATCGCCATTCACGTGTAGACGGAAAGCCTAGACGTATAGAAAGGGCCTACGTCTGTCCGTCTTCCTGCCGGTCTGGCTGTCTGTCTGTCTGTCTATCTATCTGTCTATCTATTTATCTATCCATTCATCCGTTTAGCTGTCGATCTGCCTAACGGTCTGGTTGTCTATCTGTCTGTCTATCAGTCCGTCTATCTATTTATCTTTTTATCCATCCGTTCCTCCTTCCCTCTGTTCGTCAGCCTGCCGGTCTGGCTGTCAGTCTGTCTGTCTGTCTATTTATCTATCTATCCATCCGTCCGCCTGTCCGTCTGCCCGACGATCTGGTTGTCTATCTGTCTGTCTATCATTCCTTCTATCTATTTATCTATCCATCCATCCGTTCCGCCGTCCGTCTGTTCGTCAGCCTGACGGTCTGGCTGTCTGTCTGTCTATCTATTTATCTAATTCCCCATCTGTCCAGACTTGTCGGTCACGCTCCGCGGTCCCCATAGACCTACATAGGTCCCATGTCCCGATCCTATAATTTTCAGTTTGAGTCAGATTTTCACAAAGCTTAGTTTTTAGACGATTATCCTTTCGAATTTTCTGTCTGCAAAATCATTTCCTAAACTGGACATGACAGCTTCGTTCCCAGTTTTCTCCTCGGAAAGCGAGTAGTTGCCGACAACAAAGTTTGATTATAAAAACCAATCATCAATTCTTTGGCACACAATAATGGCGCTGATAAAAAAAACATTTTTGCGTTTCAAAATTTAAAAATCAAGAATAAAAATCCGGAAAATTATCAGTTTTGTCAAATGCTGTGATAAAAGCACTTTCAATTAAAAGGCTGCAAATGGATCTTATTCTATTATTCCGAGCTTTAGTCTGGTTTGAGTGAAGACTATATTATGCTGTTCGGTATATTGTTAAATTGCTCCTGTTAAGATATTTCATAGACAAGCCCTTATTGGTCAGCCTAAATGAATAATTATTTATTTTCCTGCTTGCTTCCTTTCAAATCATAAATAATACAAATTAGCGCATGCAAATGTGACAGATTCACTTCGACTGCTTTCCATCGTCACGTGTTCCAAATATTCTGAAGGAGAATCTACAAAAAAGCTAAGACGACAACAGCTTTAGAAAAGACTTTTAAGCGCAACCGATGGACGAGGAAAAATTGCCACTGGTTCAGGTAATTTTTGCGTAATGTGGTCTAATGTTTAAGACAAGTATTCCTTTTTTATAGGGATCTCATGCTCTCAGTTATTGAAATCAAATCAATAAGTTTTATTTCGATTTACTTTAGTACAATGTTATTAGACTGATTCGCCCAAGTATGGAAAATCAATTTTTATATTAATAAATCCCAAAGGATTTTATTTCTACCTTGGCTACGATTCATTTTGCCCTCGTACTAGCTGTTTTAATGCGTAGTCCAGGAATGAAACACCCAAGATCTGAGCGATTTTGTTGATATCAAATATTCTCCGGGTAACAATGGATTTGACAGAAACGTTCAAATTGGATATTGAATTAGCAAAAGTATCAAGTAAATTTTATTTCGAAAAATTAAGACTCCGAAATTCATACGAAAATTTCAACATTTTTCAAACAACAGTAGCTGTATCTTGCATGAAATCTTAGCCTATGGGTTTTAGTAAACATCTTTGAGGTTCTTTTTTAAAATCGTGCACCTGCCATTGCCGGGGAGAATTTCCTCTTAATTAATTACGATAAATTCTGCATCGCTTTGCAAAATATGCTGTAAAAATGCCAGGAAAGTTGTCACTTGATTAAAGAAAAGCGGATTCGGGCAGGTTTATTTTATTTGTTTTCCATTTCTCTCTTTTATTTTTTTTATTATTTTTTTCATATAATTCCTTATTACGCTTCTAAACAACAACGACTTGTACGAAGCCTGTCAGATGTATCTCAGCTGTCTTGCATGCGGCGTACCCGGTGGGGGGGGGGGGGGTACTCACATGTTTTGGGTTATATAGGTACGTGCTGCAGAATAGGGTATGGTTTTTGAGGTTCTCGGTCCTTACATAGAGTATTTGTTTTTTACCCTTTTGTTACGGTATTCCTGGTGTGGTCCTTAGATAGGGTAGCTAAATTGCATTATCTAATAATGGAGTTTGAAAACGCCCGCCTAATAGGGTGTCATTTTCGGGGTTTGGGCCTTAAAAAGGGTATCAGTTTTCGCCTTCGCAATCCTTAAATAGGGTTAGGTTTCAAGAAACGTCGGGGCACACCCCTATACAAAATTCGCGGGAGTACCCCCCCCCCCCCCGGAGGACCGCGTAGCTCATTTGTTTACTGTTAGAAAATAGCAGGAAATGCAATAATGACAATCTTTAATTTACAGAAGTCTTCTTAAAGGTACAAATAGAAAGGACATAAATTATCTTGGCAAACAACAAAACCGTATACAAAACTAGATCATAAATTCAAGACAAAAACTATAACACATTTTTCGATAGAGACGAATTCAAACAGCTAACAGATTAGCTGGAGAGTTACACTGTGCTGTTTGCTGACCCCTCTTTGCTGTTTTTAATTTTAAGCTAGAAGCAAACAAAACGAATGAATATGGTGCTCCGGTTAAATTTCAGACTAAAGTGTTCTGTTTCAAGAACTCCTATCAAAGACAGTTTATCGGCCATTTCCACGCTGTGACAGAGAGACTGAAAGATACAAAACTTTAAAACTTAACTCCCTTTTGTAAAAGGACCTTTTTATAAGAATGTTGAGGCTGAAATTAATCCAGATTTTAACAAACTGCTAAGAACGTACCCAAGCTGAGACTAAGAGATAAAAAGCATTTTTTTTTCGTTCTGCACCCTTTTCTGCTGCCTCATCAAGAATGGTTTCGTTTGTAGCCAGTCTGCATCTCTCATCACAGATAAACGTATCTATTAAAAACTGGATCATTGGAAAATGCAATTCCAGTGTTTTGATTGGCTTAGCGGCCATGGGATATCAGCCATTATACCACGCCTGAGAAATAGCGACCATTAAATCGTCTTCTTGTCTTCCTTGTCAAATGAAATCAGCAAGATCTAGCAATGTTTATTTGTCGTTTTTAAGAAAACAATTATTCCACTCGCGCTTGTTGGATATGGGATGACTATAGCGCGCCTCGTTGGCCATTCTCGCGGAGATCCAGAGACAGGAGGAAGTCAAAACTGGTAGGTTTACAAGAAAGAACGTTCGTTCTTGTAAACCTACCCATTTTGACTTCCTCTTGACTCAACTATCTGCCACTGGGTCTCCGAGAATATGTTATGCTATCTATCTTCTCATATCCAACGCAATTATTCTGCGAGCGCGCGTTGGATATGAGATGGTAGCCAACGAGGCGCGTAGTGGAATAATTATTTTATTAAAAACAATCAAGAGTTATTGCAAGATCTAGCCGATTTCGCTGTCAAGAAAAACCAGAAACAATTTTATGATCTCTATTTGAATCTCAGGCATGGTATAATGGCTCATATACCATGGCCCCTAAGCCAATCAAATCCTTGGAATTGCATTATACAGTGAACAAGTATTTGATAATTTTAATTATTGCAAGCCCTTATACCTTTTGTTTTTTATGTATTTCTATTATGCAGTTTATGTTTGCATGTGAATAAATAAGTTTACAGAAAAATCTCCTTCAGCTTCGCTGACCGCTTTTTCAATCGGCTACCACGCCCAGGGGGGATACTCGGGTATAAACGTGACGGATAGGGGGGGGGGGGGGGGTCCAACGTAGTTTTTTGGATCTAAAATTTTCAACCTCTGTATTTTTTTGGAGTCGAAGATTTAACCGTGTATTTTTTTGGGTCTAAAAAATCTGCGCGTATTATTATGGGTTCGAATTTTCGCCAGGCTAATAGTTCTTACGCAATTCAAGCCAAAGTTCCCGCAAGATCCAAAAGCATGATTCGAATAATCTCCAGTCTTGTATTTTTTTGGGTGCACAATATAAGGTCCATGTATTTTTTTGGGTTCAAAATGTTGGGCTCCTTCGGACCCCCCCGTCGCGTTTATACCCGAGTACCCCACCTGGGCTACCACGTGCATTTGGCAGACAACTCGACTAGCGTCGGTTGTTCTACCTTTTGCTGTGCTACACGGTACTGACGAGAGCCAACCAGCTCGAAACAGCTGTCCACAGTTATCGCATTCTGTTGATTCTCGGTTTGGTTTCTATCATGTCGCTGTCGTCTTAAGTTTTCTACGCAGTCCGATCAGCCTTGCAGAAATTTGAGTCACTTTTTCAAAGCCCAATCAAATAAACTCAGTCACTTTCTTATCCGACAACTCCGTCAATCCGTGTAATTTTCTTTGTAAATTCATTACTACGTTAACACCACCATTAGAAACCTTGAAAGTGGCTAAACTTAACGACAAAAGCAAACACGAATTGACAAGAAAAGGCCAAAGCTTAGTATATATATTTAATCTGGATTTGGTAAGCCGCATTAAAGTTATTTCGCCTTCCATTTCATAGTTCTTCAAACTCTTTAACCAAAAACGTTACAAATTAATCTACATGTAATTGTCATGTCCAACAGCGTGTAATTTATACACGTGCTGAAAGCGCCAAGACGTACCGCCGAATAAATTACCAACAATTAAAAATACGCGTATTTCACTAATGACCTAATCCGGTCACATATATATGGTCTACTTCAAGCTCAAGTAATAGAGTAAGATGATAAAGTGGAATCATTGTCATAAGGTATCTTTACATAACGACGCTGACTGCTGGCCCACTGACAGTCGAGCCAGATCAAACGTACCCTCCTTAATTCTTTTATAAGTGTAATGAACCAATTATTTGAAAATTGAACAGGCGGTTAGACGTCTCAACAATCTTGAAGAATGCATTCATTCATTCATCTTTAAACTGCGCTGATCAATGTTCAAATCAAAATTCGATTTTGCCTTTAGTGTTTATGCCAACAACCTAAACAGCGTCATCAAATTCCAAAACGAAAAAGGTCTGCTCAAGTCACTTGCTGGTTTTCTAGCTGGATATTTGCCGCCATTTGAAAGCATGCTACATTTTGTATATATTAAGGAGCATCCATTGTTCATATGGTCCAATATTAGTTGAATTTTGATTTGAGTAAATGAATGAACGAAAGAACGAACGAACAACTAAAAAGTTCAATAATCAATTCATTACTAGAATCTAGGGGTGGTACGCCTAACCTGGCTCGACTATAAGAGGAGAAAGATGCAACAATTTGACAACTTCATGAGGCAATTAAAAAGCTAAAAGAGTTCCAAGTCATCCCTCAGTTGATTCACTTAGGCCTGATATTCACTGGGAACGACTGACAACACTTAAGGAAGCACAGGAGTCCATACAAGTTTTTGAAACGCAAGCAAAAAGATCAAAGCATTTTGGCCACTGCGTTACTCATTGGACCGCTCGCTCGCCAGTCGCTAAAGACAACCAGGTCTTAGCTGAATAATCAATTGGCACTTGATTTTAATATTTCAGCATCAAGCCACACATGACGAACCATCTAACTTCCAGGAGGCTGAAGAAAAAAGGCAGCAGGCCACACTAAGCGAGGAAACAGATGAAAGCGTCCGTCTTGTAGGCGAGGAGGATGAAGGGAAATCTTATAAGTCTACGACTGACGGCAGCGTCACCCAAGATGATTCTACCGCGGACAAAAGACAACATCTTGAGAATACAACAACGTAAGTTTTTGTCTTAAGGTCAATAAAATCGGAAATTGGAAATAAATAACATAAACAAGTTTGATTTTTGACAAAAAAAAATACTCTTTATTTTTTGTGGGGTTTTTCAACGCTTAAAAAAAGAAAAACACGAAGCACAAATCTCCCTTATAAAAGAAATCAGCATCATTACGATAGGAAATTGTTCATGATATGTAGAGGGGTATAAATATAGACCATTTGATCACGACAAAATCTAAGCTAACTAAAACTGAACTTTAAACTGGAAATTTGAATGAAGATTTTTATGGACTGTAAGCTAATAAAGTCCCAGAAAACTCTAGAATGTCTGTTCCTCTCCCCCTCCCCCCAAAAAAGGAAGTGAATTCTCATTGGAGCAAAACTAATTCTGAAGATGCGACACATTGTAGTATCTCATATTTCTATTGATTTCCGTCATTAACTGATGTTTCCATATATAGTAATATGCAGACCCTGATGCATTTATGGAGAGGAAACGTCGGGACAGGAATGCTGGGATTGCCGGAGGCCATTATGCATGCTGGGATTGTGGTAAGCCACTTGTCTAATGTAGGGTACAGTAAACGCCCACATTTAAGAACCTACTTTTATCAAGGCCAGCTTGAATAAAGTCTTCATGTATTTATTGTAAGGTTCTTATAAAACAGGGCTGGGTTGTTCGAAAGCCAATTTAAGCTAATCTACGATTAAAAGCTAATCGAGGTTTTCATCTCGCTTTTTAAAAGTGGTTTTAAAGCCTAACTGCAAGCTAAAGGTAAAGAAAACTCTAAGTCAAAATTGAGGGGCAAAAATCTTTTTGAAGAATCTTTATTGACAAGAGAGCATCCTCTCTTGTTATTGACTAGTAATTAAACTTGAATCAAAGTTCACGTTAACCCCAGCATTAGCTTAATCGGCCTTTGAACAACTGGGCCCAGGTGTCTAAAATGACAAATTTCAGCTTGGAGGTTCTTAATCCACTTGTTCTTTTATGCGGGTGTTTACTGTATTTCAAGTTCGACCTGGTGCAGAGAATAAGGAAAATTTTTCGAGGGAACACAAGACACAGTAAAAAAACTGTACTTCTTTTACCAGAAAGCAGTTAATTACGACCAATCCCATTTCTTGTTGGGTGAGTGAGGAAGGTTCCTCCATAAAGGTATACATATTCCGCAAATCTACACGTTTGTCCATTACTGTGAGAGTAAAAGTTTAACCGAAGAGAAAGTAGCCAAAAGTATCAGTAACTTAAGTGAGTGATATTCAAAGATTATTAGGATCCTTAAGTATCAAAGCAGTTTGTTAGAGCCCTGTCATCAACATCCTTACAGGTGGGTCCCCTGGGACTTTTGCTGGTTGCCTTGGTTACAGTGCACTGCATGCATCTCTTGGTTTACTGCAGCAATGTCCTCTGTCGAAGGTAAGCTAGCTCTCTTTCCTGTTCTTTGTGGTATCATTTTAACCTCGGTTATTCAGCTATCTTTTCCCGATGACAGTCTAGTTACATGTTAATAGACCATAACAATGTTGCCTCAACCTTTAACTGGAGTTTATTAGGAAAAAATCAGCGGTTTTCGATTGAGTGTCGTAAAACCAAAAAACCAAATTAATTATTCTAGCCAATCACAACGGCTGTAAACAACGCCAAGAATCATTCATAACTTAAAGCAAATACATGTAACTGGCGTCAAGCGAGGAAAAAAGGAAGCGACAAGTACCGATTAGTTAAATTTGGTTTGGTTTGTCATTGGTTTAGAAAAAGGCGCGAGCTTTTTAAACATACATACATACATACATTCACTTTATTTATACACGGTGTCGAACTTTTTACAGTTATAGCGTTCTTACACGTGAACAGCTAATTTCCGCGTTGAAAAACTAAGAGATAAAACCTAAGGATGATATAAAGCATCAACAATAAGAATACATGTCTTCGGAAATGCAAAATTCATAATTCAAAATAAAAAAATAATAAATGAATAACTGAAACAGTCAGAGAGCCGTAGCAAAGGAATTTGAAAATTATCTTTAATGAACTTTCATTGCCAACTACGTTCAAATTCTACCCAGAATCCCATCATGGCAATACAAATAAGGTATATTAAAGAGCCACACTCTTTGACACGAAAAATAGTATACAGAATGAGATATAGCCAAAAGATCAGGATAATTTTCTGCTGAAATAGCTTGCATTGCGAACTGGATAGTCCTTCTGTGATGTTCAGTTCATCCATGCTTCTAAATAAATGGGTAATATTTTCCCTCTTTTTTGTCTTTGTCTTTTGTTTTGAAGAACTGGACAAGTAGCTCTAGGTTACGGAGAAGTTGCAGAGGAGTGTATCAGGCGATATTACCCAAAGAAAGCTTATATTGGAAGGTGCGGCGACAAGATTACCCCATAAATAAACTAAATGAATATATAAATAACTTTGTTTAAGTGTCAAAGTATTTAGCACAGAGCACTACCTGGGGACACTCCCCTGATTGAATAGGAATTTGGAAATGTTGGTTTTTGAGGAGAAAGGAAAACCGGAGTACCCAGAGAAAAACCTCTCGAAGAAAAGACAAGAACCAACAACAAACTCAACCCACATATGACACCAAGTCCAGGAATCGAACCCGAGCCACACTGGCGGGAGGCGAGTGCTCTCACCACTGCGCCATCACTGCTCTCCATAACTTTTTATTACCCTTTATTTCTATTTTACGACCACTCGTAAACCATGTAGTTTTTTGTCCAGTGACGTCCGGGCTGCGGCAACAAAACAAAGAGAAGTGTTGCCTTGTGCCTTGCGCCTTCCCAGCATGTCTTCTCAGATTTACAGTAACAAGGTTGAAAAAACTGTTTTTCTCGAACGCGCAAGCTACGACAACTCTCGATTTCTATGACAGTTACCTCATCGATTTTGAAGTTACGTGAGCTCCAAAATGAGTTCCAAAGTCGTAAGAATTTTAATGGTGTCCTTCTCATCTCCAGAATTATTGTCAACGTCTTCCTGTGTATGTCGCAGCTTGGTTTCTGCTGCGTGTATTTTGTGTTTATTGCCAACAATCTTCAGCAGGTAGGACCGCATTCTGTTTAATTTTTTTCTCGTTATTCACCTTTAAAAGAGGCGCCCAATTGTTTATTTTGGTGGACCAGTTGTTCGGGAAGACGTACACGTCTCAGCAATTCGGTTCAGATTGTGAAGAAAAACTAGCGTTTTCTTTCGCAACAGGTCAACTCAAACTTTGGCAACGGTGAAATACTAATCCCTGTTGTTAGCAGAGGGGCGAATACGTTGTTAAAAGTGCGGAAAAAAATGCCAGCTATAACTTGAAATCTTTTAGCTCCAGTTGCATGTTTTACGGCAATTGATCACGTGACCGATTGTTGAAAATGGCCTTTTGATGAAACGTGACAAAAACAAACACTTGTCCGTAAGCTTCTCTGTCAGTGTGAGTAATAACAGTACAGTCCAGACATCTCAAGGAGAATTTCTTTTGTCTTCACTTCCCCACTCCACAAAAATTTAATGCCATGATCTTTTTTCTTAGGTATCAAACGCTCTTGACATCAAAACGTGGATGGCGATTCTACTTCTTCCCATAACCCTCCTGTCTTTTATCCGGGACCTTCGGACCTTGGTCCCACTCTCCATCGCCGCTAACATCTGCTGTGGTATCTCACTAGTCATCATTTTCCAGTATCTTGTAAGAAACATCCATCACACCGAAAACCTGCCCGCGTTCGCTGGATGGTCAAACTTTCCTGTCTTCTTTGGCATCGCGTTGTATGCTTTTGAAGGCATCGGAGTGGTATGTATGACGTCACTACCCGGACAAACTAGTATTACCAATTTACTATAGAGCCAAAGCTTGTGAATTGAAAACGAGGCGAGAATGCATGTGATATGGTTGTGAAACGAAAGGGACAGATTGACCTTGTCAATTTTATAGGACTGTTTAATACTGGTGCTTACTGAAAATAGATTTTTTTTTTAGTCCAAACTACTGAAAAAATCTTCCGTTATTAAATGTTAACCAACTTGTAATTTGCAAAAATTTTCAGAAGTTTTCAAAATTTCCCTCAGTCTAAAACTGTACTCAATTTCAAATCACCCGCAAAAGCAACAGTTTGTAAATATAATTACGTCATATTGTGTTTTTATTATTTAAAGGTTCTGCCTATTGAAAACAAGATGGCCACTCCGCAGGACTATCGCTGGGTCATTAACGTTGGTATGGGAGCCGTCACAGTGCTGTTCGCTCTGCTTGGAATTCTGGGATACCTGTTTTGTCAGGATGAGTGTAAAGGCAGTATAACACTGAATCTGCCTGATGAAGGGTGTGTATACCGAGGTCCGCGAGCCTAATAATGCAAGTTGGGAAAAACAATGGATTTTGCTCATTTACGTTAGGTTCGACACACCAGATGATACTCCTGGGTCTCTCCTAAAAAATGCGTCCTAACGAATGGCAGAACAACGTATTCAATCAATCAATCAATCAATCAATCAATCAATCAATCAATCAATCAATCAATCAATCAATCATTTTATTTCAATAATTTAAAATTTAACAAATTCGAAAAATGTACAAACCGCATATAGCAAAGCTAACCGAGGCGGGTTGTATAACTTAAACTAAATTAAGCAAAACAGGTTATTAGTAAAACCAAGTAAAATAAATAGAATAAATAGTTATCCACATGCGTTCACAGATAGTTAGCGACCTGGCCTTTGATTGGAAGCGAGGCTTGAGTTGATCCTTTTTATACAAACCTCAGTGCTTTTTGATATGAAAATCGTCTCGGTCTTAGTTGGCATTTATATTTGCAAAGCACTGAGGTTTGTATTAAAACAAAGTGAACTCCAGCCATGTCAATAAGCACACAACTGTAAAATGGCCTGTTCATGGTGTACTGATTCCGGCGGAATATCAGTTAAAAAAGAACGCAATTCTGTCTCTTTTCAAGTAAACCAAAACCTTCTACAAAACAACGTAGTTCTGCCTATTTCAAGCAAACAGTATTTCGTACGTTCTGTTGTTCATTCTGGTATCGGGAGCGAAATGAACAGAAGTGTTTAACGTTCTTCATGAAAATTCGTAAATGGGGCAAAAGAACGGCATCATCAGCAAACGTGTATTCCATATATTCTGTTGATTGCCATACTGGAATGAGATTGGCCAGAATGGTCGGCACAAGAGTGCAACCTAAGTCGACGAGGGACTGTGAGCGAAGGATATGTGTACCTGTTCGAATACCTGCTTCCTTTTCTGAACAAACTCGCCCCTTGGCCACCTCCGCTCTCAAGATGGCGGCTGGACGACTGAAGTGCCACTGGCTTTAAAACAGAAACGAACAGGCCTTGAGAAGGAATGATGACTTGAGTACTTGGGTCACCCGCCTAATCGGGCTACCCTGAGCGGGGCAACTTTTCATACATTTCTTTACAAAACACACTGAAATGTTAACATGCTAGACCGGGTCACCAGCCGTCCACCCAAACTAGCCCTTATTCTGTTTAAACGTGTTGGTGTTGTTGTTTTTTCCGCAGAATTTATTCTGGAGTGAAGCTGTTGTTCTCCGTGTGCATCTTCCTGACTTATTTCCTTCAGTTTTACGTTCCCATGTTGATAATACAGCCACCAATCCTGAAACGCGTACCAGAGGAATATCACTACTTGGCGGACTACGGCATCAGGGCGGCAACTGTTGTTTTCACCTGTAAGCAACACACAGTAGGATATCTGACTTCATGATGTACAAAGTAGTTTGTGATCATTCAAATAAAAGCTGCCGAGCAGTACCTTCCTGTGACACTGCTGCAAAGGCGGTTATGACTTCCGAGTCTGTTGATAAAATCCCGTGAAATATGACTACTAAAGGCCCGTTTAAACGATTTACACATTTGACCAACATTCGTTCAACTAAAGTTGAACGGATGTTGGAAAAGGCTGGTTGAATGGAGTGTTCAAACGGTTTCAACGCCATTCAGCATTTTCAAAAACAGAGGTAATGTTTAAGAGATGATGAATGAAAGTTTAAACCGATTGAAATTTGATTCAACACGCTTTCAACATTTTTTTTACGACCTGTTCAAACAACCCAGACATTTGGTTCAACAAAGTGTTGAACGCATGTTGAAGCAAAGCTACTGAGCGGTGTTTTCCTGGTCTAATGATTATCTTGTCTCTGGTTTCTTCACAGGCATCATGGCAGTCAGTATACCTCAACTGGATAATTTCATCTCACTGGTCGGCTCCGTCAGCTGCACGGCTCTCGCCATCATCTTCCCTATTTTTATTCATATCCTCACACTAACAACAGAGGGGGATGGGCGTGTCCCTGTAGGCACGTTCTTTAAGGACGCCTCCATAATGCTCATGGGTGTACTTATGTTTATGTTTGGCACCTACACTTCGGTGGCGCGTATTATCGAACGATACGAGCATGGAGAAAATTAATTATTGCGTCGATATTTGGATTAAGTGAACGATGGTTACAAACATTAAAAAAGAGAATCAATAATATGTCGGACGTGAGGTGCAATGGATATCGAGAGTAATCGAAAAATGCTTGCTCAATACGAACATTCGAAGAAAGTTCGATTGATCTACGGACAAACTTCGGGGACTCTCGGATAATTATGGAACTTGCGCTGTATGGGTATTTTTGTTTTTGTTTCAACTAAAAGGTGGGATGGAAATTTCAGTAAGTAATTGTTACGTGAAATGAAGAAATTTGCAGCAGTGGAGAATTACTTAATCAACTTATTTTCTTGAAATGTCATATCACTGAACGCGATAATTCAAGGATGCCAAGGACAAACGAAAACAAACTGCATTGACGAGACTGGCACTGTAGGTGAAGTAGTGTTATGAACGTGGAACAAGGAGGTCGTGGGCAAAAACAAAATGACTAAATGGAAAGACCGTTTGTTTAGTCCATTCAGAATTACACATTACATTGGATATGAAAACCGGTTAAGGACGGTGCCTACTTTTGTTACTGCACATAAGTTCTGCGCATCTCAGATACTCGGGTTTCCAATGGGTGGTGCCTACTAACGCAGGGATATTTTTGCGCAGTTTAAAACAATGCGGAGAAAGCAGAACTTAGCAAGTGCTCTTGGTATCCAAAAAGACAATTTGGGGGTAACCATGCATTTTTCAGAGATAATAAAGTTTCAAAATGAAAAAAAAAAAAAAACGCCATACATTGCTTTGTATTTTACTATTTTTTTTTTAAATTATTGTTGCTTAATTATCTCTGAAAAATGCGTGGTTACCCCCAATATTCTTTTTGGATTCCAATAGCCCTTGCTAAAATCTGCTTTTCCCACATAGTCATAAACCGCGCAAAAATACTTCTGGATTAGTAGGCACCGTCCTTAAACGGATGAACTGACAAATGGAAACGTCACGTTGGATTCCACGAATGTTGCAAGGACAACAACCATTCCAGAACTAAAACCTAAGGGTGAATCAATTTATTTTCGAATTATTTTTTTAAGAATCTATTTGTATAAAAATAATATTTCAGTTTCCTTATTTAGTCGCCGCTTTTAGCTTCTTCGCGAGTACGTTGTTTTCTTCTTTCATTTGTTTGAAGTCCGCTGAGATTCGCTCCAAGTTTGTCGCTGTGTTCTTTTGACTTTCCATCTCAATCTGAAAAACAAAACATGGCAATCGTTGAGTAACGCAATCGATCCTGTGGCGATCTCTTGCAACTGGATACTAACGAAAGGAGTGTTTGCAAGTGTGTTCCATCGAGTTGTACAAAATACGAGTATATGGGAAACGAGAAGCTAGGTGGAAAAGCGAGCCGTTGAAAGTTTTTTCAGCATCCTACGAAAGTTTAGTAACACATTATTCTATAAAAACAACCTGCTTCTCTCCCTTTTCGCTGAGGGAATTAGAGCGAGCGAACTCGGATGGGCTGCTTATCAGGCTACCAAAAACACGGACAAAATCTTTTCAAATAACTCACGAGAACTTTACCGTGTCTCCATAGTTACAGAGCAAAACACGCGCACGCTCAGTAAAGATTACTTTATAAACAATTTGTGTAATTAGTTACATCTTCTCCGCTAAGTGGAATGTTAAATTAAAACAAAGTTTTATCACTGCGTATCATCGTGTACTTGTTTCAAAATTAAGTTCCACTGAGAAAGGAAGGGATCTATCTCACAGCATGTTCCATTTAAACCCTTTCGTTGATAAATTTTATCCGGCCTTCTTGATACGCTTGCAAGTTTTACCAACGACATTATATTTAGATATCTTTTATGCCCCAGAGATATGTCCTACCTGATCTTCCAGATCTCTTATTTCTCTCAGGATCATTCCCGTCTCCTCCACTGAACTGATCAGCTCTTTACAGTTCTAAAACATGACATGGTTTACGACAAATAAGTTTAAGCACTGTTTCAATAATAACATCAATGACAGAAGCGATTTTTCGCGAAGAACGAAGAGCTCTCGGGTGTGTACATAAAAACCTCGTAACAAACTCGACTAGCACGATAAAATCGATAGCTAATTACAAAAAATCGATCTAAATCGATAATCACAAGAAGGCGACCAATCGCTTTTATCGATTTCCGATATTATTCAATTGATTAGTATCGATTGCGATTTTAACCGAGTATCAAAACTATCGATAAAGCCTGCCGCACACTTGAGGAAAGAGCTGAGCAAACTGCCTCGCGAGGCCAAGCAAGGCAATCAGCTCAGCTGTTTCCTCAAGTGTGCGGTTGAGTTTTCGTGAGAATTTCGCCTCGCGAGGCGAAATCTCAAATATCAAACATGATAGATATTTTCCTCACGGCCTCGCGAGAAAAACTCACGAAAACGCAACCGCACACATGATGAAACAGCTGAGCTAATCGCCTCGCGAGGCAGTTTGCTCAGCTCTTTCCTCAAGTGCGCGGCAGGCTTAAGATACGCCCGATTTAAATTTGTACAATACAAACTAGATGAATGACAGCAGCTGTATACATGAATTACAAATTATGGTACGTTTGCACAAAACGCCAAGGAATGCCAACCAAAACTTGTTGAAAACGTTTGCCACAATTTCTGAGTTCTGTCCATATAATTGAGTGCCGTAAAACCAAAACCAAAGTAATTACTCTGGCCAATCACAACAGAAGTAAATAACACAACAAGCAAATCAGAATTCGAAGCAAATACATGTAACTGGCGCCAAGCGCGTGCGGTCAAAACACGATTGGTTTTGATTTGGATTCCCATTGGTTGAGAAACTGGCCCGAGTTTTGTTAACCAATCACAGAGCGAAGTAAAGCAAAACCAAAGCAAACGCGAATTACTTTCGACACTCAATTGGAAACCGGTCTATTCATCAAGTAATCCACCATTATCATATGGTCACTAACCTCGCCCGGAATGATAAATTCTTTAGAGTTTTGATCTCAAAAACAAGGTTAATGAGGCTATTTTGAATATGAACAAAAAAAAAAATTTAAGACCGCCATTTTTGCATAGGGTCTATAATCTAAGCATGCTTTTTTTTTCAAAACTTCTCTAAATAATCTGAGCTATGAGGAGATGACACTGTACCTCATGAAGACTCGCCAGGTATTTATAGGCTTTGCGACAGGACTCGTCTTTCTTTGCATCCTACAAAGTAAAAGGAAAGTTGCCTGAATCAGCTGTGAACCAATGTTCCTAGACGTACAAGTACGATTTCACGATTTCAGATCACATTCCAATTGAAACGCTTAACTTAAATCTGCAATGTATACCAACCCTAAAAATAAGCTCGTCTGTGACAGCAAACGTTCTGTCCAGTTTTCCCGATAACTGGTTGATTTCCTTCTGCACGTCTTTGGTGTCGATCAAAATCTGCAAGATCAGGAAAAGAAGCAAAAACACTTGGATACCTTGTCGAAAGTACTATGGAAAGTTATCTTAGAAAGTAGTGCGGACCGCAACACTGGACCGCAACAGTCCACCAGCGTGCCCTCTATGTAAGTTGACCTAAGTTGCTGCACAGTCTGATACTAACAAAGGTGAAAGGTAGAAATTTAGAAGGCCCTCCAAAATCAAATTACGGCGTGAAATTTCCTTAACAATCACAGCTCCATCACAGGTCATCAAAAGAAAACGTCTGTACCTTGTTGATTTCTTCCTTCTGTTTCTTGATATTTCCTACAATTTCCAGCATTCGCCGAGTGTAAGCTGACCGGTTCACGTCTTTCCTCATAGTTTCATATTCAACAACCTGAAAAACAAAAAAGAGAAGGGAATGAAACAGGCTTAATATTCAAGCAATACTGAGTGAGCAATAGTTAACAATTATCCTGCGAAATTGCGCGGAATATCACCTGATACTTAGAGGTAGGCCGAGTTGGCTAACATCAAGGGATATTCCGCAAGATAGAGCAGGACAATTGTTTTATTACTCAACACATTGACAACAAAGCACTGTTTTATTGCAGAAACGCTGGAGACTATCTTCATTTTGCCATTTTTCTCCCTGACACACGAAAATACGTATATCGCAGGATATCTGTTGACTACGGACGACGAATACTCAGTGCATGCACCCTGACCACATTTGGGCAGTGTTACAATGTGTTGAATAATAATTAACAATTATCCCATGAGCGCGCGTTGGATATGAGATGACGCATAGCCAACGAGGCGCATAGCGCCGAGTTGGCTATAATCATCTCACATTCAACAAGCGTAAGTGGAATAAACAACCAAGAAATAGTGCTAGATTTTGATGATTTCGCTTTGCAAGAAAAATCAGAAGACAATTTCTCAGGCATGGTATAATGGCTCATGTACCATGGCCGCTAAGCCAATCAAATGCCTCGAATTGCATTATACAATGATCCAGTTTTTAATAATGAGCAATATTCATCTCTTTTAACCAGTTAGTGGAGTTAGCGGACACTTAACTTACAGGCGTTTTCCCGCGCTAGGCAATGCGCTTGGCCCTTTTCAACGCTTGGCGCCAGACTCAACGGGTTTTTTCACGCGCTTGGCACTGGTAGTGCTTGCATGTTTTCCCGCGCTGCACTACCTCCAGCTTAAAAGGTTTTGTTTCCAGCGTTACTCTCGCGTTGAAAGGCCGTTAAAGGTTGCAAAAAAAATGTAACCTTTTATAAAGGTTGCATTTTTTTGTCGCTTCCATTTGATTGATTAATTGCGTTGTTGGACGTTATTGTTTGCGTTTGTTAATATCAAAAACGTTGTAATTGCTGAAATTTGATTTAAGAATTTTCACAGTATACCAGCTATACTACACATAGCTCTAGTTTGTTGACCAAACATTACCAGTTGTTTGTAAAGGTCTTCCTTTCCTCGGGCTTCTTCAGCAACTTCTTTCATTTTTTCTCGAAGGGACTTTATTTCCTCTAGTTGCTTTTGGGCCTCGGACTGAAAACAAACAACGACAACGTCAAAAAATGACCACGGTTTAACGCTCTGGACAGAAGCTATCGAGCAGTTTGAAGTCCTGTTCTTACAAGCTCACTAGAGACAGGAACTAATTTTTGCGTCACTCGGCAAATCGAGTATTCAAAAAAAGTCCATCCATGAATGCCAGAGAATGCGGCGTAACAACCGTTCTCGTAGATGGTGTTAGTTTGATTTCAGTTCTGGCTTGGCCGATTGTTTTAGTTCGCCCCAAAGTAATAATAATGTGGCACAATAAAGGCCATATTAAAAGTCAAGACAACCACACTAGGAAAACTGAAATAAACTGCTTGCTACAGTTCAGCTGGAATGCACTTATTTTAACTCACCACTCTGTTGGCATTGAGTTGCTTCAATTCTCTGTACTGATCAATTAATGGCGCTCTGTGTTTCTCCCACTGTTGAGCTAGGCTAACAAGTCGCTGAGCGCTAGCGTCAACCACACTCTGGAAAAAGAAATAAGAAAAAATGGAAAGTGAATAGAAAAAAATGATTATTGACACAAATGCGAACTGTTGAAGAAAGATTTATTGGGGACGAGGGGGGCGGGGGGGGGGGGGGGGGTGAGAGTGAGATCTTTGCCGTGATTTGGCAACGCCAGGAGTGTCAAAATTAGACCAAAAAAATTAAGAAAAATCAATTTTCGGCTCGAACAGGATTCGAACCCATTATCTTGTGATTCTGGCGTGGAGCTCTTACCAAAATAACTATCAAGCCAAATTCTCAACTGCTGCATTTACCAAAATTATTCCAAGAATTTTCCACTCTACCGCTTTAGAAAAGGAAAACATAACATTTTACTGCGACTTAGGCAAAACTTTTAGCGTTTCACACCTGTAGTTTAGCAATATTGTTCTCCGCATCAGGAAGCAGGTCAATTGTTCTCTTCTTCACTTTGTACATTTCCTCTTGATCAGCGTTCTTAGACTTCTGGCTGGAAATTTGCTCATTTGCCTGAGGTGAAAACATATGGTTAACAATTAAAACAAATTAAATACAAGAAAGATCCTCGCAGTTACTACGCAACTTAAGCAGTTGCGAAAAGAAAGCCTGAAAAAAATTCAGGCTTGAACGGGATTCGAACCCATGACCTCTGCGATGCCGGTGCAGTGCTTTACCAACTGAGCTATCAAGCCAACTGGGAGCTGGTCATATTTTGAGTTCGTAATATACTCGACGTGAAGAATGAATATACGAATGTAAATATATGAAACATATATTTTTAACTGCGGATGACAGAACTAAATTAAAACACAATAAATGGCCTTTGACGGAATAAAGATATAAAAGACAACAAAATTGCGTTTGACTCATTTAAAAAGAATGCACTATCCCTACAAGTTTCTTTGAAAGGTAGTTTCCTTTAAATTTAAGCTGAATTTGTTAGTTTTCTTAAATGACGAGCATTTCAACTGAAGGGGTCAACTCTCTGCCTTCAAAATGGAAATTATTGTAATCAAAGGGATTGAGCAAAATTAGTATTTAACTATAAAAATCTGCGATAAAATATTCCTTAAAACTAGTAGTAATCAGAAATTAGGGGAGCCTGTTCGACGACACATACGACTTGTTGACACAAATGCAAGCGTTACACGAGTCAAAGCCTTGGTAATTGCGTGACTCTGTCCCGCAAACAACAAAAGAATCTTCGAAGAGGAGGGGGGTGGGGGGGGGGGTGTTCAAGTAAATGTAACAGTTAAAAAATTTCAAACCTCCATAGCTACTGAATACAAAAAATAGATAATTAGGAAAAAGCGAGCGATACAAATGGATATCTGTTAAACAAAGAGTTTATTTATTTATTTATTTATTTTATTTATTTTTTTATTTATTTATTTATTTATTTATTTATTTATTTATTTATTTATTTATTTATTTATTTATTCACTACGACATACAATCATAGAAAGTTACAGTTTTGCATGGATGGAATCAGTTTCCGAATTCAAATTAAGATTGAGATCCTTTAAAAATAACATCTCATAGACTAGGCACTCAAATTTGCCTTTGCACTTTCCTGCCAATCGCCAATGTCTTGTGCTCGGCAATGCGTTGATGAAGATGTCAGGCTGCACATGTAGCCCATATAATCTGCATCACACAGAGATCACATAAGAATGAATATACAATGCACTGATGATTTACGATTGGAGGCTTGATTTCTCTGGGCTGAAGATCTCGCTCCGATTTTTTGCTGAAGAATCTTTACTACTCCCTCCCTTTGATTTTCTAATTTATGTATTTATTTCGTTTGCTTGATAGCCACAACACAAGCCTGCAAAAATATCATTAATTAAAATTTGATTCCCTTATAATGAAATAAAGCCTACAGACCTGCTGTATTCCTGCCTGCGATTTCTTAATTTCTACTTCATTGTGTTCAATATTTGCATTCATTTCACTGAGTTTAGACTGCAATGCTTCCAGTTCTTCTTCTCTCTTCTTCCTCATTTCCTGTTGAAAGAAAAATTGAAGACATTAACAGATTGCAGTTGATTTTCACCAACTCACTGAGAATATTAACAATAAAAAATGGCGAAAAAGTCGCGCAAAGTGGAAATGTCATCATTCATTCTCAAGTCTAAAAAATAACGGACGAAAAAACTAATATTTACACGGAGTTGAGAAAGGCTTGCTTGAATTTAAATACAATAAAAGTAAAGCATACAATGCTAAATGTTCAAATTGGAAATTTAGTGGAATTTAAAAAATCCTAATGACTTAAGCCCCAGCAACCCAAACTATTAACTAAAATTAGCCTAAACTTGTTACTGACTATAAGCTGTGTTATTTTTTGTTCCCCTTAATGACAGTTCAAGCTATCCAAATTCTACTGTGTTCCCTTTCAAATGAACTGACATTGAAAAATAAATGTAACTACCATTGCATATAGTCTCTGTTTTAGGTCCTTCCCTCTGTTAATTCTCCCCTCCCTAATAAATCTCCAACATGGGATCCAAGTTGATATACACAGACACTTTTTTTGCAATCTGAGCTCTTAACATCTGAACTATTTGCCCCTACAAATAAACCCCACCCTACACCTCACCCCTGTCCCAAATGGCCAGATGAAACCCATCACCACCTCCAACCCCCCCCCCCACCCCTCCCCACCACCTCCATCCCCCAGACATCAGTTCTCACCTCCTCTGTATCGGCTTTGGGTGGACCTTCCTCACTTAGTCCTGCCATGGCTGCTGCCTTTTGTTCATCCTGAGGAACAAAACACAGGCGTGTAAATTGAATGGGTGCATGTCTGACATGAGAGCACAAACATTTCATGTCAATTTTTAGGCTGATTTTTTGTTTTGCTCAATAGTGCTTGAAGTTTTGCATGTGGCGAGAGAAAATCACCGTGATTTTTTTCCACTGGGTTAATATGCTTAGTTTTCAAGAAAAACAAGGCCAAAATCAAGTGATTCTTGTTTCTTGTCATCCAGCAAAAGAAAAGAAAGCAAAGAAGCAGAACAACAGATCCTTCAGAGCAAAGAAAAGAAAAGTAACAAAACACACAGATTATCCTTTGAGTAAATTGAAGTCTAGGTTCAAAACTAATTCCAGGCTTTTTGGAGCAAACAACAAAAACCAGCTTAAGTTACACACAATAGAGTAAGATTCTTAGCCCTTCAATTATAAAGAATGTTTGACTGTAGAAACTGTGTCAAGCCTGTAAATAAACCGAACTTACAACAGTTCAAGGTTCGCAAACTTACCTGTGCAAACTGAAGCTGCTCTGTGCGAGTAAACCGAGATCCTTTGGAGGGTGCAGCAGTTCCTGAGGCCCTATCTAAATTAGAAAAACATTAAATTTGTAACATTAAATTACGCGTAGCGCATTATTCCATGACGAGATGGTCAAATGCGTTTTACAACATGGGGAAACTCTCCAGATGGAATTAGAATTTGGAAATGTTGGTTTTTGAGGAGAGGGGAAACTGCGGAGTACCCGGAGAAAAACCTCTCGGAGCAAGGAGGAGAACCAACAACAAACTCAACCCACATATAACGCCAAGTCCGGGAATCGAACCCGGGCCACATTGGTGGGAGGCGAGTACTTTCACCACTGTGCCATCCCTGCCCCCCAAAGACAATCAGTCTTAAACCAGAAGCTACAGTGTAAGTGCAACATGGCACCATCTAATACTGAAAAATTTTACATTGATTTGACTGCGACGCTAAAAGATGTTTCAAAATGTTGCATACGGCAAAAAGTTTGTTACAGTGGAACCTTGATTTAACAAACCTCTATATAATGAAGTCCTCAGCATAACAAACGATATTCTCCAGCCTGGCCTTTTAAAATGTATGAAACTGCAGAACCTCGATATAATAAACCAATAATTATTTTGCTAGTCACTTGGCACTTTGTTAAATCGAGGTTCCACTGTTACAATACTAGTCAAACAATTTATGCTGTACCAAGAGGAAATGGATGGAACATTTGACAGGGCCATAAAGACTCGTACAACCAAATGGGCTTTAAGAGCAGTTCAAAAACTCATTAATAATTCATAAGCCCATTGACCTATCAAATGGTCGATAAAACACCACGTGCAGTGGTTTTAAAACCTAATAAAACCTTCTCCTTATTAGCATGCGGTGTTTAAAGGGGAAGTATCACGCGAATTTGATGTCATTTGAAAACCAAAAATGTTTGTCTGACAACAGAAACAAAACATAATTGTCTAGTTTTGATATAAATTATAACCCCAGTCCAATAAAACTGTCGATTAGTGCCTCTGGCCAGAGACAGAGTAGGTCGGAATGGATTAAAACTTGAAAAATATTAGGCTAATGTTTTTCAAGTTCTCGCATTTTTGTTTCCAAAATGCGCTAGAACAGTGTACGAGTTGCTCCTGTCAAGAATTGAGCTGATTTCTCTCCTCTCATTGTTCTAGAATTATTTTGTAGCTAAGGTCTTATTTTACCATTTTTAACAAAAGAGGTCAAAAACCCCATGATACTTCCCCTTTAATGTTTTTCTCGTATGCTAATTTCCAACGTTCACAAAAGCATCATTGTTATGAACTCTCTTGACACAGGCTATTCCAGGAATGTTTTTGAAGCCGTTCAAAAAACTCGCAGCATGTGTTTTAACGGGTCTAAAACCACTCGGCAAATCCCGATAAAACACTGCTGCTCGTGTTTAAAACATAACATTACATTACATTTAGTATTATGTCTAATAGTTTTGCCAGGAAAGATGTTATCATGATTTGACTGTGGCAACAACATCTAAACAGAAGTTTTAATTAACTGTACAAACTACACACTTTTCTTGTGCACAAAAGAGATTGGAATACGACAGCCTACCAGAAAGAGATGACACAATGTCACCAAGGTCAGCATTTACTGCAGCATTCAAGTTTGCTCTCTGCAGCTCGCTTTGCAAGTGCTGTTTGATTTTCTTTTCCAAGCGTTCCCTCTTCCGAGCAAGGTATTCCTAGTAAGTGTAAATCCAAAGGTTAACACATGAGTTGAAGTGGTTGTTAATTAATTGTTTAAGGCAGTCAAGGATTCTATTTATCGGAAGTTTACCAGTACAGTCAACTCTCTTATAGCGGCCACTTCTTGTAAGCGACCACCTCCCGTAAGCGACCACTTCCTAAACAACTGTAAAGCTTAGAGGCAGCCGCATGGAAGGATCTATCCTGTAGTGTATCTAGAGACTTACATAGCTAAGATTTAAACCGCTATTAGATTGAAGGCCATACACATACTTCTTTAGACAGCCGTGACGCTAGTCCACTCTGATTCCATTCGTTTTCCCATTCATTAGCCAAAGCAACAGCTGTGGCATTTTCCTCCAGCACAGAAGGAGCGACATCCTGACGGCAGGGTGGCTGGCTTGTGATGAACGGTAATGAATTGCCATAATAGGCCTTTACCTCTGAAAACAAGAGAAAGAAGTGGTTTGCACTCACTTCACGAGAATCTGTTGCTATTTAAAGCAACCTATCTACAGTTTCAATATGCTGAGTATACATCAACGACAAAGTGAAAACATTAATGAATAATTTGGAAATTATCTAGCATAATTTTGTATGGGGAAATCACAGACAAAGCAAAAGCTGAAGAATGAAATGTACTACCATCATAATCTAGTAACTAGGTCTAAGAAACTTCAATTAGCATGAGAAGGAACCTTAGAGTCAGTAATTCCCCCCTCTTAACTCTCCCATCCACTTAATACTAAATAATATGATTGCAATTGCATGTTACTTTGTATCCAGAATTAAACAACAGTTTACCTTTAGGTATTTTCTTGGTTAAATCACCAAGACCTTCTGGGATTCTTAAAGGACATGCATGAAACCTTCGGACTGATCTGGCACCCTGCAGTAAAATATGTTAACTTTTAAAAAATTTAATAGTTCAAATTAATGTTGTGTTTGCAACACATGCACACACGTTAAATATGAACACCCTAAGTGGTACCAAACCACAAAATTTAACTCCTAAAGGTGGGATGGACAACTCTGTAACTTTTGTCTAGGAGTTTATACACCCCCTCCAACCCCTCACAAGTTGGTAGTCAGGAGCACTGCACCAGAATCACAGAGGTCATGGGTTCAAATCCTGTTCAAGCCTGAATTTTTGTCAGGCTTTCCTTTCGCAACTGCTTAAGTTGCATACTAACTGTGAGGATCTTTTTTTCTATTCGATCTTTCATCTGCAGTTCAAAATATATGTTTCATAAACAGTCAAACCTCTCCTTACGGACACCTCTATAATACGGACACCTCTCTATTACGGACAGTTCACTTGGTCCCCGACAGACAGAAATTCATATAAAGCCTACCTCTCTAAAACGGACACCCCTATAATACGGACACTTATTCCTGTCCCCTTGGTGTCCGTAATAAAGAGGTTCAATTGTATTTACATTCACAAAGATATCTACCAAAGTGAGGTTTTTCTCAAATAACAGATTAAACACCTGCCTCTCTATGCCAAACTCGTGGCTTGGTTCCAGTCCAACTGACGCTGTCCTTCTTGCAGAATGAAGGAGTCCAAGGCTTGGCGAGTCTTTGGGACAACTCAGCTGATATTTGTCTGTTCAGCATCACAGACGAACCTATGAACAGGATAAGCAGGAGGAGGATTTAACACCCTGCTTTTACTAAAAGGTGGCAATTGGCAGACTTTGCCATTTATCTGTCATAATTTGAAACTTGTAACTGTCTATAACTACTTTTAATTAAATTTTGTCAAAACTGCCACCTACCAAAGGTACAGGGTATCTCTCAAACCTACTATAAAAGTCAATGAAACTCTTTCACACCCTTCAAAGGCTTCAATAATTGACCAAAGGTAACAGGGAGACAAACTTGTTGGACACTCAGTTGAAGAATATACACTTAATGTATGGTCCCAAGGGAAACAGTTGGCTTTGTTTTCCCGAGAGTCATGATGTTTCCCAAGAGGAAGACAAAACTAACTGGTTTCCTGAGGGACCATGTGCATTAAGTGCTGAGAGGGCAACAACTGTGGAATTGTATCCAGGTCGGGATACATTTGTATTTGATCAGGGGAACGTGACCGAGAATCAACCAATCACAGTGATTGCTTTGTTAAGTGAAAGTCTAGGTATGTATTAACAATTTAACTTGTAGAGATGAGAAGAACCTTTAACCAGCAAGGCAAAATTACGCAGATACAGACAGACAATTAATCTGCCCTGTGCCTGGCCTCTACTCTAAAGAAGGCTTGTAGAAGACTTGTAGAGATGAGAAGAACCTGTAACCGGCAAGGCAAAATTACGCAGATACAGACAGACAATTAATCTGCCCTGTGCCTGGCCTCTACTCTAAAGAAGGCAATACACCTATGGTGTATACCCCTAGGGGTTTAACTCTTTTTAGAATTTTCAGCAACCAAAGTTTAAACCATAACCCAATTTTCACTAACTATTTCAGACCTTACTCACAGACAGGGTTTCCATTAATTTTTGATGACGGTAAATAGATGGGCATTGTTTAGCAATTGGTTGAATCTCTTCAAATGCAGGTGCTGTGTTCAGAGTACATGGGTGCGGGAACCTAGGTCCCTGCTTCTAATAAAATCCCTGCTTACTCCTAAAATATTCCAGATATTATTTTCACATTAAAACAGCAAAACTCATGTCTACACCCTATTTTAGACCAGAAGAGGAGATAATTGTCTAGAAATACATGCAAATGAAATAAAATAAAACTATTCATGGCCCTAATGCTCATCTAGACACAAAACCCCTACCAGAAGGCATATGAAAATGACAAATAACTCTGTCCTAATATGAAGTACCAAAATTCAGAGACATACCGTATGCATTTGTGGACACAAGTAAAGAAAAGATCAAAAACTCTTTGGACCACACATACATTCAACTCTCAACTTGCGGACACCTTGCTATTACAGACACATAATATGGACAGCAGCTACATCCTCAGCAAAAATAGAGTACAGATGTTTGACTGATATAAATTCCCGCTATTACAGACTCTCACTATTAAGGACACTAACTCGAGGTTGTGAAGGTGTCCGCAATAAAGGGAGTTGACTGTACTTAAAAGGCTTATGTAAAATGTAGCAATGCTAGAATTCTAGACACCAAGAAATTTTGCAATGTAAAAAGTAGCCGCAAAAGTTTAAGACAAAACTATCTTTGTTTATTAGGAGTTTTCACTGTAATTTTTGTTGAGCTTAACAGCACAAACTTACCCAGAGGTTCGCTAGCTGATTCCGAACTCTCTTTTGGCAGATTCTCCACTAGAAACATGAAAAGCTTTCTGATTTCTGCTTCATTAGAGTAAAGGAAAGTTTGGTATCCAATTTCTCCACGGTAGCCAACTTCCTATAGAGAATTATTCAAAAACAGAACTGTCAATAATAATTTTTCACTGCAATACAAAATTCCATTAGGAGGACCTTTTGTTTACATGTTCAACCTAATTGGCATACATTAATATAAACTACAAAACGAGCTACAAATAAATGCACTCCGTAAATTGAATGGGTGTGTGGAATAAGGCCCAAGGTAACTTTTGATGTAAGGTCAAATACTCCTTTTGTTTCACAAGTGAATAAAAGGTAATCTGGAAGGAGAATCTAGCAATTTATCAGAAGTCAATTAAGGCTTTTTTTCCAGGCACCCTTTCAATATTTATTGAAACAGCTTGGCAAACTTAATCCTCTCTGAAAATTTGAACACAATATGTTAAACAGTTTTTGAGCAATAAACTTTCAAAGTATCAACATTTTACAAAGACT
This sequence comes from Pavona decussata, assembly GCF_977016875.1. Taxonomy (NCBI): domain Eukaryota; kingdom Metazoa; phylum Cnidaria; class Anthozoa; order Scleractinia; family Agariciidae; genus Pavona; species Pavona decussata. The sequence continues at coordinate 1,838,487 of NW_028145758.1, forward strand.
GTATGGCTGGAGGCAGCTCTTGTCACAAAGCCATACATTCTTTGTAAATTTCACAGCTTTTGAAAGCTATGAAATTCACTGACATTCACCCTGATTACCAACTGCTTCTTCTTCTTCCAAGAAGCCCCATCTCCTTCAACAATGAAGATTCTTGTGAGGGGTCATTAAAAGTAAATAAATATGTTGGCTAACAATATGCAAATTACAAATAGATAAACAAGTAAATAAATAAATAAATATAAATAGATATATTAAGTAAAACACACAAACGAATGCGGCCATGAAACTAGTGCTTTTTTGAAAGAGTCCAAGTTTGGCAGGGTGGCAATATCTTCAGGTAACCAGCTCCATTTCCTTACTGTGCATGGGAGAAACGAGTACTTGTGATAGTTCTTGAATATGGTACATGTACTTTGTACGCATTTGAATTCAGATGCCTGCTGGCCTGTCGCATTGGGATTAACTGCGGCATTCCATTTGATGCCACTAGGCCATGGTGCAACTTATACAACATGCAGAGTCTCATTGCTTTTCCTCTGCTCTTTCCTTCTGCCCTTTTCCCTCTGCTTTCTGCTCTTTTGGTTTATGGTGTCCACTTGTTCGTAGCATCTCACTGCATATTATTTGATATTATGCTAACAAGGCGAAATGATTCTCCTATAGGTCAGAGCATAAGTCAGCTTCAATATTGCAGGAAGCAGATTGGTCAAGTGGTTAGTGTACTGGACTTGTACTCCAGAGTTCAGGTGCTCCACCTTACCACCAACTTGGTTAATGCTTAGCTGTCCAAATGAAGGGTTATACTACTGTATGCAAATGAAGTCCTCATAGCAAGAAGCTACATCATTTGAATGCTTTCACTATAGGATTTTGTGTACAATTTCAAAAGTTAGAACTAAATTGCGGAACCTTACTGCTTGAGGAAAAAATTAAATAAACAGTACAGCTGGTAAATGCTGCTCATCCACAGATTCGTAAATTAACCTCACGGTATAATTATGACACAAGGCAGGGCAACTGCCTTACAGGAGCTCCGTAGCCTGGGGCGCCCAAGAAAATTCTCTGCGCACCCAAATTTCTTGCAGCAGCACCTAACATTTCACATGAACATTGGGCTCCTGACTTCTCAGCTTTTGGCCTTGTGGGCTCGTTGAAAGTTTTCAAACACAATAGACTTGCAAGGCTTGGCTTTTGGGAATCAAACGTTTACTCACCTGACAAGCAGTAGCCAGGGTGGTACCAAGTCTAAATTTAGAGGACATGCTAGCGGGCAACACTGATGGAATCTGAAGGTCCTCCTTGATCATACGTAGACATTTTGATGTAGCAGCAACAATCATGGCTGTAGTAAACTCCCGTAGGCTTGAAACATCTTCAGGGATGTCACTGTTTAAAGAAAATCAAGACTGATTGTGTATTTCAGCATTCTCATAGTGCATCAGCAGCAGTAAACTTTGCAATGGTTTGCCCCTTAGTTCCAACTAATTTTCCCCAAGATGCCTTTAGAGTTAGCTCTTTCTACCTCTTTCTCTTGTTATGTTACATACTTCTACCAAAGATTTTTGAGACGGTTGCAAACAAGTGAAGGATATTATCAAAGAAGTAAGGGTGCATTTGATTGGCCCTATTCTAGAATAGAATATGTACAATGAAGACAAGAAACCCCTTATAAGAGGTTTTTGGAGTTATTGGAGTACAAAATTGCTCTTAAATTATCATGTGTCAGTGAACGTTTGCAGAAATGTCTTCTGAAATTTACTTTAAAAGATAAATCTAACAACTACTCCACTTATTCTTATTCCGTAATATGGTCAATCGAATGCAACCTAGTAACAGTTACATTACTTATAGCAGGTGGCTACAAGTTTAAACGTTTTACTTTGATTTCAAAACCATGTCATCTGTTTCTTTCATCTATTTATTTATTATTTGGTGATTAATTTGTTCGCTTGTGGATTGAATTAAGGTATAAGCTTACAATTTGTCCTTTGTATACGTACCATAGCTTCTCAATGTTGCTCTATTTCACTGCAGACTACTACATGTTTCATGAGCTAATAAGCTTCCCAGGCATACATTTGCACTATCTTCAACATGAATAATTCTCAGACAACATTCTAGGCACAGAAACTTATGCGCCGATCAAATCGAAACTTCAACATCCCCCCCCCCCCCCCCCGCCCCCCCGGGCAAACCCCGGGCATTTGACTATTTTCTGTGCCCGGGAGTGGGGAATTTGACGGGTAAGGCCTTCCCGGGGGTGGGGAATTTGACCTTGCCTGGGTGGGGTGGGGAAAATTGAACCTGAAGTGTCAGGTTTCAAATCCCTTTTTTGGGAGGTCGCCGAAGTCGCTAACAGCTATAAACACGTGTTTGGACGAGATGGATGAGAAAAGGAAGAGATACAGCATTACAATGAAAGTTTACCAAAAAAGGTCTTCAAAAGCGAGAGTGCTTAAATATTAATTATTTTCATAGATTGTATGTAAACGATGTAGATTTTTTATACAAGGAGTCAAGCTGCGGCTTTGTCCCGCAGTGAGTAGTGAAAGAAATAAACACTGTCGAATGAAAAACTGCTTTGGCTTAAATTGCAGAATATCCTGCCACTCGAACAACATTCTACGTAGCCGGCTAACTAATTAATATATATTTCTATGCATTTGTGTCTGCAGAGGTTTTTAGAATAGCCATAAAACAGCAGTGAACAGTTAAAGAAAAAAAATATTGTCGAATGAAAAACCGCCGCTTTGGCTTAAACTGCAGAATACCCTGCCACTCGAACAGTCTACGTAGCCGGCTAACTCATTTTAAATATGTTATTATGTATTTCTCGTTAAACAACCTTTGCCGTGTTTCGGAGTTAGAACAGTTTACACTTGCTGATTGACATTGTCCGACTTAATAAATTCAATTTCCAATCATGAGTTTCAATGTTAAAGTTGTGGTTTTTGTAGTAACTCATGACAGGAGCCGACAACGATTGTTCTTTAGGACAGGCATTTGACAGACCAATCCGACGATAATGTAGGGCATTTGAACACCATTTGGGCCCTAGGGGGCGGGAATTTGAACGATCCAATCTTCAAAAGTTCAAATGCCCGGGGTTTGCCCGGGGGGGGGGGGGGGGGGATGTTGAAGTTTCGAGTTGATCGGCGCATTACATCAACACACCAATTTTTTTACTAGCCGGGTCTGAGCTCTGTCAAGTCTCCACTGTCTGTCAAAACTTGGAAATTTAGTTTACTTATAACCTTAAATATAAGCTTTTATGTCCAACAGAATTCAAGCGATAATACCCCTCCTGGAACTAGACTTTTCAAATTACTTTTACACACTGGAAATGCCAAAAATACGAAATGAGGCTCCTAGTCTACTTCGGGGGGCGATACTAGAGCCTGTTTGGTCATAAATAAATATAGCAGCTGTCCAAATTCAATTGAAATTAAACTCAGCTTATAAAATATGTTGTATTAAGACCAGTGTAATACCAAAACACATTGAACCTTGCATTCTTACCAGCCGATTTGCCTAAATGTGTGGATTATAATGTTGTCCACCTCCTCCATCTTGGATTGTTTGTCTCCCTGCCCCAGTCTCTCCTGTCCGATCGGGAGGGGACTGGGCAGAAGAGGCCTCAGTTTTGATAGACAAGTGGAGGTGTGTGCTCAAAGGCAAAAGTTATCGAATCTTTCGATTCAGAAAGTTCTTCTCTAACTATAAATGACATGGCTGTGGAGCAGGTAGCATCAGCTACATCTCTTGGAGTCTATATCGATCATAATGAGGTGTGGGGAAATTGCAACCAAGGCCTTTCTGAAAGGCTTCAAAAGCTTCAAAATCGCGCAGCCCGCATTTTTAATGTCTGATTTGTTCCAGGCACTAGGACGCACTAGGGTGGCGAAAACTCTGTCATCAGTCAAAGATTGGAAAAGAAATCTATTATGATATATAAAACATTACATAGGATCACTTTGGTTTTTGTAGTAATGCGAATTCTTGTCATTTAAGGAATACTGAAAACACACTAGCTCTTCCACAACCATGCACTGTGATTATCTAAAGAGAAGTTTTCATATAGTAGAGCTCAGTTGCGGCAAGAGACTTCCTCGAACGATTTTGAGACTAAATTGAGTCGCCACAGTTTTAAGTAAATTTAAAATAACATCATGATTTAAACACTTGACTTCCAACAAAAGCAGCCTTTATTGATTTAAATTTTATTATTTTAAAATTGTAGCTAGGTAGCTAGATAATAGCTGATGGAAATACCATAGTCATCCTATCCTATCCTATCTTGGGCGTCGGACCCGAGGAAGGGGAGGGGAGGGGAGCTGTTACATGCGGCACGTCGCTGACGCTTATGGTGGTCTAAACGCGGCGATTGGCAATAGACTCTTTAGCCGATCATCGTCTAACCTGAAGAACAGGCGTAATTTTTTCTTGCGTTTTTCAGGCGAGCGGAGGCAAGCGCGAGTCACGCGCGAAGGGAGGGGAGCGAAAAAAACGACTCTGCACTCGCCTCGTGCTTGCAGTCCCCTCGCCTGAAAAAAAAACGTCTATTCTGCAGGCTAATCATCGTCGAACAGAGTGAAAAACGTGCTAATGAACATGTTTGTTGGCACACATGGGACAAGGGAAAGGAGCAGTCATTACTGAGCCAAAATAAAGATGTTACATTCAAAATGACTCTTAGTTGATTCAATTTCTAACGGTTCAACTGAATGATGGTCTTAGCCACCAGCACTACCTTTTGTGTTAGGTTTATTTGTTCATTTTTCCTTATTGTTTTATTTTGTGAGTTTCAGCGTGTGGTTACGTAATTCGTGTTATACAAATGAATCTTAAATTTAGTTCTGCAGAAAGGTTTTACTTTCACGTTATGTAAATCAGTTTTTGTCTCTGTACCTGCTGTACAGATCTTGTGGTTCGTATTGTCATATTTTTATTTTTTCGGTTTTATTATTCTCGTTTCTGTACTCTTTTTATTCTCATGTGTGCATTTACTGTTTACGTTTTAGAGAGAATACTCAGTGGTACTGTCCCGTGATAGAAGTATAAAATATATTGAAGTTCCATTCAAATCGGCGGAGTTATCTGCGAGTAAACAGTGGAATCATTCAGCCGTGATCAAGATTGAATATTTAGACATGCCTAGAACGCTTTTATGCAAATCTTGTTTGTATATTGGGTGTTTCTCATGCAGGTCGAAGACGACGTCAACAGCTTCAGAACATTTCATTCTCTCTTTCGCAAATTTATGGCGGCAGTGAAGTGGGAGAGTACTGAGAAGAAGGCCGTAAGTTTTTCAGCACTTTGTAATTGGCGTGCACGATTCAGCTGGCGATTTTTTTTTCTCTTAGCGAGATTGAAACCATACAATTAACGAAAGTCTATTTTCAACTTCAAATTCAGAGATTTCCCTTCAAGAAACCGATGGCAAAAGAACAAAAATTCCAACGTCAGGTTGCTGATGAAAATGCTGGGGCAATGGTACACAGGAAAGCTCTACATGATTTGAAGTGGTTAATCGGTGTCAGAAAACAGGCGGGGAGATAACAGCCCTCCATAGTTCGTGGAACAACGTATCAGATATTCAAGACCACTGAATACGGAATTTAACGACCCACGCGCTGCAGGTTAGTAAGAACCCGCATCAAACCGTTGATGGTCAACAACTTGATGGCACTATAACATAACTATGTTGTATGTTGATTTCTATCCAACCAGGCCAGTTTTTTGTACTTTATGATACGCGACTGAGTGAAGTTCTTTAGAACTTTGTCTTGACATTTTGAAATCATGGAGGCTTCATCATGCCAAGCACCTGTCCTTAAGCCGGAAAATTGAAAATAACATCTCAAAATTTGACGGTTCTAGGAGCCCGACGTCATTTGATCGGCTCCAGAAACACCTCTTTCAGTACGAAACCCCACCTTTTTAGAGGGGACCAGTACGCACACGATATTGGCGACAGAATGTCAATATGAGGCAACAAAGAGTGCGGATCGCGAGTGATCCGCTGATTCCTAATTACAAACAGACTCTTGTTATGACAAAATAAAATGTTTTGTTTACTATCGCCTTATGCCTTTTGAAAGCGGTCGGAACTATCAGTTAAAAAAAAAGAAAAAAAAAAGAAAGAAAGAAAGAAAGACATTTCCACGAGCGATCCTAATTACATATATCAGTTCCCCATAATTGTAATTTTGCAGCGATCCGCTATTACAACCTTTAATATGGAGGGTGATTGACATCTCATTCAGGGAAGCGTATTAGGGCGAAACAACCACGGGCGAAACTCACCTGACAACTGAGAAAAGAAAACAGGCAATGAATAAGAAACAAATATTTTGATTTATCAACTGAGTTAATAAGGAAATTTTAGTTACCACAAGGAAGGGCTTACGCTCGACAAGGGCTCTCGAATTTGTTTTATACGATGGCCAAATCACATTCGTTTTTCCATTACTACTACTACGACTACTACGCAGCTCCGTATTCTAAACAAGTGTACTTAACTAGATCGCGAAATTACTAAGCATATGCACAGGTTGCACATTTTGTGGTTGGAGAATAAATGTAACGTAACGAGGAGTGATTCTTCGTTCCTTTCGGGTCTCTGATATTTCCGACTACACAAGAGGATTGCGTGGGGGGGGGGGGGGAGGGTGGATGCCTACAAGCGATGCTCTCACAGCTTGAAAAGCGGTCCACTCAGAATGTGATCAGCGGAGTTTTAAATGAAACTAGGAAAATATTGACTTTCGTCTTCTTTGTCGTTTCAATTTCTTTGTCAACCGGCAGCTCTTGTCTTTTAAATGGCCTTTCCTTTCCGGCACTTTCAAACAAGAAAATATATAATCGCAGCGACTACGAAGACTTTATGCTCTGTGCTCCGGGGTCGGGGAGCTCCGAGCTGGATAACAATTTATTAACGGACTTCGAAGATATTTATACAGCAGTTTGGAGTTCATATGGACTTAGGAAAAAATAAAACTTCGAGGAACAAAGCGTAGTACAGTCGAACCTGTATATAACGGCTCTGTATTAAGCGGCCAGGTCTATTAAGCGGCCAGTTTTCAAAGTCCCGATTGTTCGCTCATACAAACGCTGTATTTGTTACCTGTATTAGGCGGCCACCTCTATTAAGCGGCCGCGGCCACCCTGTAGCAGTCCTATGTTTGTCTTTCTTTGCTATTTTTACCTGTATTAAGCGGCCACCCTTGAATGGAAACTAAGCCATATGTTATTTTATGCGGTATTTTACTGTGTTTAAAATGCCATCCATCCTGTAAGCTGATCAGAATCGGCCGTTTAATATCGTTAACGCTTTTCAGACGTCCGCAATGGCTGAAGTCCAGAGAGGACCATCACGAACGCTAAAAAAAGTTTGTTTTGAATATGCTTCACTCTTTAGCAAGAAATTCCTCTTTAATTAGCTTGTTCTTCAGCCATGTGACATTGAACATTGAGCGTAACAACTATGAAATGACGGAATGAGATATTTTGTTGTGAACTGTAAGTCATAGAAATAGAGCACTGTATACCGTAGAAGAGTAGAGAACAATTTATTTCATAGTACTTTTACACAATGTTACGTATATTATACCGTTAAGTTACAAATTGGCACTAAACTTTGTTTAAAGTATTGATTGCTTGAAAGAGTGTTAATTGCTCGTTTGTTTCCTTGCGTGAAGTGTTTTTGTATGACACACCATTAAAATTGACGTTAGACAACGCCCAGTGAGTATTTTTAGTGATCCTGTATTAAGCGGCCACCTGTATTAAGCGGCCAGCTCCTCAAGTCCCGAGGGTGGCCGTTATATACAGGTTCGGCTGTAATTCCAAAAGCGCTCTATTGTCATTCCTGTTGACTGTATAAATAACTAATGCAGGGGCTGTGTGGAAATCTTGCCGAAAATTCTTTACACGAACAACAAACAGTACATAAAAATTATATAAAGCGAAATAAAATCGCAACATTCAATAAGTTCCTGAATTAGGCAGGCGAAAACAGGCGGTACTAAATTTAATTCGGCAGTCAGACATTTTCGGAATTTTGAGAACCGCACACGCGCAACACATCACGGGATCCGCTGACAAAAACCTCTATGATTGCTTTGCAAGTAGTCCTGAATCCTCCAGCCCCCCTTCCCCCCCCCCCCCCCCGGGCCCTGGACTAAACTCTCGGCGGTACAAAAGTTTAGCGATGACTTGTATCTATTTTCTGTTGCAGTGTATAATTTTATTCTCGCAATTTGAACTGCATGAAAGATGAACTGCAGGTTTCATTTGCTAGGGTCTCGCTTAAATGAAAAAGAAAAAGAAAAAAAACTAAGGTTATCAACAGAACATACATGTATTATGAAGAACGGCCGTAGGCAATTTTGTCATTAAGTTCCACGATGATAATAAATAATAGGCAATAGCATTTTGATTAGGTTTAATTAGAACATAATAAGTGTTCCTCTTTTAAAATGAGTTTGGTGCTTAAAGGTATTAATTTGACCGATAACATGACTGATAAGGAGGTAATTAAACGTGCTAGGGAAGTGATTTTATTCATTTTAATTTTTTTCGGGGAGTTGCCTGCCAGTCTGACACCTTTATAGTTATGTTGTTCGAATGGTCAGAATGTCCGTGCAAATTGCACTCAGGTCTTTTAGATAATATTATTTGAAAAAATGTTAGAATTAGATGGTGTCGATTGACACTAATATTAGGAGGGAAAATCAATAGCTTGTTGAAGTTGTGTAGTTTTTAGTCTTTTGTTACCGAATAAGGAATTGTGATTTTGGACCGTTTTGCACGCATAAAAACTAACCATGTTTAGGATTTAGAAGAGCTTGTTAGCTTGTGGGCAGAGATTTAGGAAGAGCGTATGCTATTAAGGGAAATCAGTTTGGCAATATTTATCGGTTGTCGTATTCGAATATTTGTAAGAAATAATTTCATATTTATCCCAGTATATTTTTTGGGTTTAAGGTTATAATTTTACTTACTCGGCCGTTAAAACTAAATGCTTCCCGACTTATCGTCATTATCAAGGCAACTGTCTCTTTGTGGTTTGAATATAAATGAGTGAAAGCAATGTTATAGACATTCTGTTTCTTTTGTAATTATGCTTTAATGTTAATTTTAGTCTTGATATTTCTGCTGAAGTTTTTCAGTAAACCTCTACACCTCTAGTCATATCGTTCTTTCCGATGATCATATTGATTTGTAAGAAAATCGGTAACTTATAGTTCGTTTTAGCTTTTCGATAATCGGCCCAGGCTGTTCAAGATCTTTTAAAAACCTTTTATTTGTATGTCGCTGAATAGCCAAACTGTAATTACGCGACAAGAGCCGTTCATTAACACTTATGAAATTCATTGCTTATGTATCTGTTAATTTTACGCCTGATGTGACAACACAGCGATATACAAATTGAACGTTATTTTTTTTTTAAAGATTTTTTAAGAACAGCTAGCTTATATTGAAAGGGTAAAACGAACAAAGGTTACCATTGCTCTTATAAATCGTAGAATGATAGAACCACTGAAAAAAACATGATAAAATTATAACCTTAAACCCCAACAAATATACTTGAATCAGGCCTTGGATAAACTGATGAAAATACTCCTTTTATATTCGAATACGACAACCGATGATTATTCACAAAATTCCTCTTACATAAGATAAAATGCCAAGAGCTTGTTTCTTCGACTGTTCAGAGTTGCAAACAAGATTATTTAAAAAATACATGTGTGTAATTAGGCCAAAAAGCTTTCTTGAAAATTAGGTGCAAATTTGGATAAAAATAGAATGAGAACAACTCCACAATTATAACTAGAAAGTTGAAGAACTGTGATGCCAGACTGCAACATCAAGCCAATGGCAAATCTCTCTTTATCTGGTTGTGTTCTTTGTTTTTTATAATACCAATTATAAAGAAATAGCTAGTTGTTTTCTCTCGATATAGATGTATTTTTTTAGACTTTGCACCTGTCGCGTCCTGTCCTTGGCGCGTCACGACGTGCTTTCGTGTAGCTGTGAAAGCCCTGGAAACCAGTTTTCGATCGATGTAACGCTCGCCTCTCTCAGGTCGTGACTGCTTTTTAGCCGGCGCAGAGAAATTCCCATGGCGACTCAGGTCTCAGTTTGTCTTTCAGATCTCCAATAGACACTTTCTTTCCCCTTTGGAGCATCTCTTCTTCCTTCTGACAGGTTGAAGAATAATATAAAATGGAAATTAAATGTTAGTTTTATCCAACATCACAGACAAAATCACTCTTTCATGAAAAATGCATGAGTCTAATTATAAAGTAAGGGAACTAAATGGTTCAAAAAAGCAATTGAGTTTATGTGCAAATTGGATAACATGTTGATTGAGATCTGAGATTGGAGCCGTTGCTAATCTAATCCAATTCTTTGTTACACAGCTAGTGTCGAGAGAAATATCATTTCTTCCGATAGGACAAGTGTCGCGTCGATTGAACTCAAATACAGTAGATTGATTCACCTGTTCGCGCCATGATCTGGAAACCAGTTTTCAATGTCACGCGAAGAGTCGTGGCCACATTCTAGCGGAGCCAGGAGCTGCGTCCATGGCTCGGGCAACTCTGAATTCGCGGAGCATTTCTCCTTCCTTCTGACTGGGTGACAAAATCATGAATTGGACCATTTTAAAAAGAAACAGAATCATTTTATTGTTCATCGTCGTTATTTGCCCGCTCATGTACCATTATTTGCTGCAGAGACAGGGTAAGTTTTGTATCCACGATCTAAAGCTAACCTTAGCGGCAAACGGACCGTAGCGGTTACAGTCGACTGGTTTCACTTTAGACTGCTTAAGTTTCTTTTACGTAATTTGCATTCGTGAATGAACCTGCGTTCGACAGAGCGAGACTTGACCAAGCGAGGGCTCAAACTTCAAATGTTCACTGTTCCCAACTGAATAAGAAAGATATTCAGATTGTGACGATATTTGAGTTTAGTATTCTATAAAGGTTCGAACGATAACAGCAAGCAAATGCGAAGTGTTTCGTCCATGACCGGTGCCTAATCATAATTTATTATTGTTGAGAAATAAACTCAAGCTCACTTGAAGAAAATTACGTGCCGAGCTGGTTCATGATCACTAAGGCCGTTTCATACAAACTACATGAAGCTTTCTATTTTTTGACATCGGTATTGTCGATCACATCATATCAGCACAATAATTTTAGCTCAGTAACCACTGGCTGTTTTAAAATTATCTTAAAATAATAGATTTTTGTTGCCCCTGAGACTTTGACTTGTCTCCTTGTCATGATCATATTAGTATTTTACGTAGCATTAACACCACGTTCAAAAATCTTGGTGTAAAGCTGGACGTGGCAGTAAGCTTATTGGATTGCAATGTTTTGATATTTGTTGTTCGATAGTTTTCAACAAATATCCAAGCTTTACTGGATTTGTGCCATCCTTTCTGCGACGGAAAATTTCGTTTCATGGCAATTCAACACAGTAAATGAAATGAAATTAAGCAGTCGGAGAATTGATTTGGCAGTTGACTGACACACATTAGAATGGACTGCATAATTTTCTAAAAAAACGTCAAATGCTTGTTTATTCATGCGCTTCGGCTTTTTAAAATTGTTTTCCAAATGTTTTGTTGATACAGCCAACCTGGTATCATGCAACTTTGATGTTAGTGAACAAAATGTCTTGAAAACAATACATGAATATTTAATTTATATTAATTTATAAGTTTTTCAATTTGTTGACCAGTATTTTTTGCCTATAATCAAGGTAAATCTAAAGGGAAATGAACTCTGTGTACCGGCAATATTTTAAAAGGTTGTGTTTGAAGGAACCTCATCTCCCAGTTGTTTGATGCATGTACCATTTATGATGGCATTGCTGAGCAGAGTTAGCAATATAACCAAGTGATCCACTATATTAGCCAAGACAGGGCAGTATAACCAGCAAAGCTTAAATGTTCATACTCTTGACAGAATAAAACTTATTTATTGATCAAAATCGTGATCATGAACGTGGCAAAAACGGAAAGAACTTACGTGGCTGGGGTTGATTAAAACTGGCGAGGATGCTCTTGTCTAACAATATTGTCCAAAAACGACACTTGTGAGCAGATAATATCTCAAAAAATACAAAAATGTAAGCGGTGTCTGGGGCGGAAATTACAGTACGTTTGTAAAAACTGTCATTCTTGTGCCATGATTGTTCATAAATCATAATGATCCTTGGCGTGACGGCACACCCATGTTTGGGTATAGGGTTGCCACTGGGGGTTTGAAACCCTGACCCTGTTTAGGACAGAAATATCCTTAAATACCTACCCTGTATTTTAAGACCCTATTTAGGAAAAAGGACAACATCTAGCTCTTGTTTTATAGAAGTGTTTATTGGCAATAGTAAATTATTACTTTTAAAGGCCCACTGTCAGTTACTGGACACTTTGATTTCGGATTGCCAAATACTCGATACAGTCTTGCAACCATACCCTGTCTAGGACAGGTCCAGGACAGACTTGCTTGGAATTATATACCCTGTTCAGGGCAGAGGGGCCAAAAACTATACCCTATTCAGGGGTTTCATTAAGTTTTGAAGTAGGTGGGCACCTACAGGAGAGTAGCTGGGCAGAAAATTACACTTGAAGTGAATTTCTTTATGTCCAGTTTGAAAGTAGGCAGGTACTGACTCTTGTGTATCCTGGTACCGGTACCCGGGTCCCGCCTCCTAATGAGAACCCTGCCTATTCAGCAGCACATCCACATATAGCCCATGTAGGGGAGTACCCTCCCAAGGCTTTGTATGGTCAGCCTAATTACAGTCAAACCTCTCCTTACGGACACCTCTCTATTACGGACAGCTCCCTATGTTCTGACAAAATTCTAACATTACACATTTTCTTTAACAAAAACCTCTTTAATACGGACCCTCACTACTACAAACAACGGAGACTAAATCTTGGCCCCAGAGAATAAATACATGTAAACTTGATGATGATGATAGTTAGCGTTTGCAGTTAGACAAACATCAATGCCTTATTTACCGAAGGTAATATTTACAAGAGAAAATACTGTAGCAATAGCTGATGAATTCAATTAACTGTATACATGTATAAAACTGGCACTAAATGATGTTTTCCAGAAATGAACTGCAGTACAACTTTTTTGAGTGCAACGTTGCTGTAAACAAGTGTCTCAATACTGTATATTAATTTAAAAAGTTCAGATGCATGTGTGTGCCTGTTTTTAGTTACTAGCCGCTTTAACACTGTTAATGGAAGCTTAAAAGTGACGTCATCGTAGTGACCTTTACAAAACGGACACCCCTCTAATACGGACACTTAGCTCTGTCCCTTTGGGGTCCGTATTAGAGAGGTTTGACTGTAAACATTTTTCCACGAGTGTATGTTGAATATGAGATGATAGATAGCCAATGAGGCACATAGCACCAAGTTGGCTATAATCATTCTCGTATCCAAAAAACTGCGAAAAGAATCAGAAATGTTACTAGATCTTGCTGATTTCGCTTTGCAAAAACAACCAGAAGACGATTTAATGGTCGGTTTTTCTTGGGGATGGTATAATGGCTCATATACCATGGCTGGCGCCGTTAAGCCAATCAAATCGCTGGAGTTGCATTATACAATGATCTGACATGCGACAGCTTTTAATAATAGCCACTGATTATAGTTCACCACTAAATTTTCTCCGAGTCCGATTGGCTCAATTAAAATTGATCATGTAAAGTGACATTGTTCATCTGGGAGAGACACTATCAGCGCATTATGTCCATCAAGCTAAAATACACAGGTGGAAAGTACTTACTTGCATATTTGGGAAAAAAACTAGTTATATTCTTCCACCTCATTAACAGATTGCTGTCATTGTATTTTATTCTGATTCTCCTTCTTTTTGACTTGGTAAAAAACATGATTTGGACCGTGTGGAAAGGAGTAAATTTTTATTATTGTTCATTGTCGTTATTATCCCACTTACAAAATGTACATATTTGCTGTGGGGAGGGGGTAAGTTTATTTATATATCCAGGCAAATTCATGTTAGCCAAGATTTCAGTTAGCAGGCTGTGGATGTCCACTTCTTTCAACAAATTCATTTATAATTTCACTTAATCCTTGAAAATTTTACCAGTAACATATGCCATGTACATTCTAGGATGTCCAGTTTTCTTTTCCAAGGTGAAAACCTGGTGTTAGCTGACTTGTATCTTGTCTTGTCAAACCTTGTTCTTGGGTCTTTCCAGCAGTGAAATATGTTGGGAACAGCGAGAAGATACACATGTTAATATTAGGCAGGGTTGTACATGTGTGTTACGTCCACTCTTACAGCAAATTGATGTTAAGTTGTTGGAAACAGTGTCTTAATTTCAAAGCATAGTTTAAAAAGTTGAGATTATTTTAGCATTCTAAATATAATTGGATGATTATGATTATCGCCCATTTTCACTTTCAATTTCCCTTGCACTGCCATTTTGAATTTTATGACATCAAACAGTTGCTTCTATTGCCAGGGAGAAGTTCTTTTTTGGTAGAATAATTTATTATTGGGCAATAACTATAAACCAAAGTGGCAGTGACAATAAAATCCAATAATACCAAAATGCAGCTCTACTTTTTAAACTACTGTATTGCCAAGCTTTGAAATTTAGACACTATTTCCAACAATTTAATGTCAATTTGTTATAAAAGGACGTGGAGGTTTCCTTTAAGAAGATGTTCTTTATGTGTGTTTAAAGAATGTTTTATTCTTGCTAAATTACTTAGTAGTAATAAAATTGTTGTTAATAATTAATATATTTTTTTATTTTGTGTCATTTTAGATTCAGCTGATTATGAGGGAACTAGTCTGATAGAACCGGAACTGGTAGCAAAAATAGAGTCTCTGAGGGACAGACTAAGAGATGCTGAATTCCAGAACTCTGCCAGATCGCAAGAACTTATCTCATTAAAGGCAAAGTTGTCAGAAATGGTAGTTGAAAAAACTGCAAGAACTAGGGAACAATCTATCAGTGATAACACTGAGAAATCATCTTCTAGGATATTTTTTAAAGACAGTGATGTGCTCCGCCTACCTAGTATTTACAACTTTATGCCCCATCTTATGGATTCTCCTGTCAGCTTGATGCCTTCTTTACATATTTCAAAGGATCGTGAGGGAGGTAAGCTGTACATCAGAGGTTAATTAACAATATAATTAAATCATAATAATGATGTATGCTAGTTGACAGAGTCGGAGGCTTGCATTTGAATGGGAAAATATTTGGTTGACGTCATGTCATACCTGGATTAAATAAGGTCTTGCTGATCATTTGTGAACGATTAATTTATATGTTTCCAGGCATTAGGTAAGGTAAAGTCTCCCATAAGGCTGGAGCTTGACCCAGTTTCTGTAGTGTGAAGCAGCTAGGAGTATTACTACTCACCCCTGGATGGGATTCTAGTCCACTACAGGGTTATCTGTTGCACTTGCCATCAATCTTTCAATCAATCAATCTTTATTGTTTATACACAAAATCGTATCATGTTACATGGTCTTCCTAGGAGTCGTGTAAATTTAGCCTAATATACAATTGCTCTTGGTGATTGGGACACCACCATGCCTCCATGACATTTTGCAGAGCCAGAGAGTTTTTTGCAGTCTGATTCACGCCCATTTATGTGGCCTTCAATCCATCTGAGCTCACAAATTAGTTTTTTATTGACTAAATTGCATTGATCAGCAGGGTGTTAATTAATTAATTGATCTATTATAGCTTCATATATTTTCCAAATTATACAAGTTTGTCACGACAAACAATCATTAAGAATGCATCATGCAGTTTCATTTAATATCAAAAGATGCCTCTGTGGTGTTTTTTAATGCTAAACACTAACCGCATTAACTCAATGTCGGCTTTCACCTTATGCTTTTCAGTGTCATTAGCATTTGGAATTCCAACGATAAAGCGTCAGAGAACGTCATACCTTCTGGATACTCTTGCTTCCTTGCTGGATGGAATGTCGCAAGAGAACAAAGATGACAGCGTTATAGTAATTTTCATTGCAGAGGTAAATAATTTAACATGCAGTACATTGTGCTGTCTGACTTAATATCATATAGTGATTTTATGTTTAGAATAAAAGCGAGCAATATAAAGAGTGAACGACGTTTAGGACTCCATGTCATTATTATCAAGTTCGAAATTAACATGTTGACTTGTTTATTATAATTTTGAATTACCCTTGATGACCAAGGGGTTCAGTTAATTTTCTTGGAGTGTTTTCATCAGCAAGTGGTATTTTAGCAGTCCTTACTGTTCTGCCAACAACATTTTAGTGTTAACGCATTTTGGTGCTTTTAGCATTTTAAGTGTAGTTTTAGCACTTTATAATAAATTATAGTTACTAGTCAAGAGGTTTTACAACTGTATCTATGGCAGCTAGTAAAAATGTGTTTGTAACATCTAGTAAATACAGTCAACTGATCCCTTTATTGCAGACACTCTCGGGACCACAAGTTAGTGTCCTTATTAGCGAGAGTCCGTAATAGCAGGAATTCATTTCAGTCAAACGTCTGTAATTTATTTTTGCCGGGGATTTAGTTGTTGTCCATATTATTCCATATTATTGGGAGATTCGTAATGTGCAGTTCCAGAAAATATCCCATACTCCCCCCCCCCCAACGGAAGGTTTTTTGTTTAGCACCCCCATCCCCCCAGGAAATTCCAGTTTAGCTTCATACTTTGCTTCCTAAATTTTGACTTTTAAGACCCCCCCTCCCCCTAGGAAATTCCAATGACCTTCCATGGGGTGGGTATGGATTTTTTCTGGAACTGCACAATAGCGAGGTGTCCGCAAGGCGAGAGTTGACTGTACTCCCAAATCCCCCCTTAGCCAGCATGCTCGGGATAAATTAAATGTACTTTAACAAGAACATATTTGGCAATAAACCAGCAGTATGTTTATTTAGTAATTAAGTCTATCCCATAATTCACTTTCAAGAGCATTCATTAAGGAAGGTGTGAAGTTGTCTTGTCAAGTTTATTGGTAGTATAACATCACAGGGATACGTGGGCGTTACTGGGGCTAAATGCCAATACTGCCAGCAAATATGTGGGCTTTCTAAAAGTACATGTATATTTATTTAATTACCATGCTTAAGAAGTATTTAAAACACATGTTTTAAAATATTCAATGTGACTGGTAAATGGTCACAAGTGCAGTCCACAAAACAGCAAGATAAAAAGAACCCAATGATCATTGAAGAACATTTCCCAATACTTAATCTGTGATCCATTAGCTTACTTAATATAAAGTTTCATTCAAATTACTAAATTAAATTCAATTCTGATTGCAGACCTATTTTGAGTTTGCAAGAGATGTTGCAGATGATGTCAAGCATAGGTAATGTTTTACATGCTTACAGTAGACTATATTTTTATTTTTTAGCTTCATGTCTCCCCTAATTTTCCTTTATACAGTTATATTTCTTTGCTCCCTTAAGTCCCACTTGAGCTTTCTGTTGCCAGAAGGTCAATAATTGTATTTTCTTTATAATTTACACTTTAGTTATGTTAAATATTTTTATCTTGTATTGCTGAATTTGCCCCTCTTTTTTGGGTGGGGGAGGGGGGAGGGGGCAAATTACCAGAGTAGAATTTGAAGGCAAATTTATGCACCTGTCATCAGCTATCCCCTGTAAGGGGACCCTGGACAGGTCAGGGGAGGGGACATTGTAAAGTTCTCTCTCGGAAGTAGTTACTTCCCCCTCTTGGAAGGTGACGCAGAAAGATCAAAGTTAAAAAAATTGCCCCTTCTAGAGATCAGTCATCACACAAAAAATTGTAGCCAGGCCCTCTATGGTCGGCATTTTCTTTGTTTAACACGTCGCAAGAACTGTGATACCAATATACCCTGTCTCACATATATTACAAAATATGGATCATTGGACATATTTGCATGACAATAAATAAGCTTACAGAATCTGCCATTGTAGAGCTCTAATAAGAGCTTGCAGCACAAGATGAACTCAGGAAACTTCATGTACAAAAGTCTGATTGCCCTTCATTTACAAAGAATATAACATGGTTTCTTGTTTTACAAAGGCCTCTATTTTCCCCACAGGGTATGGCTCGAGAAAACAAACCTATCTCATTACCCTCTCCATTGCTGGGGGACAGTATCAGTCAAATTTTTCTATTAGTCCAAATAAAAAGGTCTTCTTGTACAGTGACCCCCCCCCCCCCCAGCTCCCCGGCCCCCTAGGGGAATGCCGATGACAGGTGCATGAATAAGCAAGCAGTCTTAAGATTTAATCAGCTCTGAGTGTCACAAACCTGTTTCTAGCACCTAATTAACGCAACTTGGATACTTTTCACTAAATGTGCGATACTTAAGCAAGTGCAAAACATTGTACAGTGTGTTGCATCTTCTATATTGCAATTTCTGAACCATATTTACATGTAAATACGTTTGCAGATTCCGTTCAGACGTAGATTCAGGATTAGTGGAAATCGTTTCGCCTTCAGACAGTTACTACCCTGATCTGGATGCCGTGCCAATTACATTTGGTGATTCAAGGGAAAGAGTGAAGTAAGTGAAAGCAGCAAAATTATGTGGAAAATATTTAAACAATTATAATCCTAACAATAATAGACCTTATTCGCTCTATATGCTAAATTGCCCATAACAAACTACCTGATATTTTCAGGAGAATGGGTCCTTTGTCCTTTTGGAAGTAAAGAATGCATGCCAGCAGTGTGAAATTATGACCAATTAGAACTAAAAGAGACTACTCCTTAGAGTACCGTCCATTATCTGTGATATGCCAACAAAACGTACAACAAAGTGAATAATAGGTCTATTGAATGGTTTGAGGGAAATAGGATGTAAATGACCATTAATTTTGCTTGAAAATAAAAAAACGCTCAAATTTTGCCAAATTCTGAGATCACATACCACCTTGTTTTCCAATGATAAACATTGATTCTTTTTATTTTTCACTAGAAGGCTTTATAAATTCAAAGATATGGGACTTTGACGTCAGCTTATTTAAACAAAAGATTGCAAAAGAGGTGATGAGTTTTGTATAAAGCACTGAAAGTTAACGAGAGAAAACCTGGCCTCTCGAGCATGGAATTCCAAAACATTTAGATTTGATATATTTTTTTCAAGATAAGTATTTTCATGGCCTTAAATTTAGGAAAATTTAATGTGGCTCTAAACCCTTCTGATAGAATGTTTTTAAACTTTGCAAAAAATTGTATCTATAAACATGCTGATTACAGTTCCATAATAAAAAATGGGAGTCACCAAGCTTGTTTTTTAGTTGTAACCACTTGAAGGTAAAAGTAGGTGTGTTTGTAAGAGGCTGTATAGTGTTGCTATGGTAACCATCACCTTGAGAAAAGGACCATAACTTGTTCTCAAATGTTTGGGCATGTTTTTGATACCATTATTGTTGTTCCAACCAATAAAGAATGGTTCTATTACGGTCAACCCAGGTCACGCGTGAACGATATTTTTGAAATTTGAACGGAGTTTTGAAATTTACATGTCAGTTTTGAAAATCGCCAACGAGATTTCAGAGTTCCCGTATAAATTTCCCTAGCTTATTAGTGGTATAAAGCTATGAATTTTTCTTTACATTGCAAAATTGAATATTTCAAGAATAAAAATTGTTTCCCAAGTATTTTGAATCTTTTTTTCAGTCAATGTGTCTTTTTCGGAACGATTTCCAGAGAAATGTCCAACATTCCATTCACACGTCGGACATTACAAAGAGAAATTCGAATGTTCATTTCATTCTTAGAAATACTGTTCACGCGTGACCTGGATTGACTGTAATCTGTCTTGAAAAGTACAAGAGCTGTAAAGAGATGGAAACCAGTGCCATTTATTTTTTTTAAGTAATTTGTCAATCATAATTTAAAAGTATGGTGATCGAATGTTGTGCTGCCAACTCTTCATGACACAAATGATGGAGCAGAGAAGTAACGCCGTAGTAAAAAATTAAATTGCTAATAAAAGTGATCACATGAATTTCCCGCTGAGTGGTAACCCTAGTAAGGAAATGGGAGACTAGTCACAAGGCAAAGAAAAAATCTTCAACCTTGGCAGGAATCAAGTTACCCATGACCTCCAGAAATTGTTGATCAACTATTGCTCTACTGTAGACTAAGTTACTTAGCTCAGTTGGTAGAGCAACAGTTGAATAAATCTGGAGGATGTGAGTTTGATTCTCATCAAGATCAAATACTATTGCCTCATGTGATCTCCTATTTTCTTACTGTGGCTAATGCTTACTTTAGTGCGCTAACATACACTGTAGAGTTAATTCTAGCTTGTAGTCAATAGTTTTGTTGCATGGTTTCAGGTGGAGAACAAAGCAAAATCTTGATTTTTGCTTCTTGATGATGTACTGCCAAAGAAAAGCAAGATTTTACATCCAGGTGAGAAGTAACAGTCATTTGATTTTAAAACCGATAATAAATTAAAATTTGTTAGTCAAGAATAAGGATAAAATTTGGCACTTTGAAGGAGAAAACAAATGACAAATTATTTCCAAGGAATAGCCAAGTGGCTTTGGCTTTAAAATTTGAACATTCCGCTTTTCTGTGAAAAAATATTTTAATTAAATCCTCAAGTGCGTATAAAGTAACCTTTATTTGATATTAAGTAGGTTATTTAGGGGATTGGAAGCCGAAGGGCTGATGTGGACCTACTATACACAAAATTTCAAATATTTTGTTCCAAAATATATCCATACTCCCCCCACGGAGGGTTTTTTGGTTTGTACCCCCACCCCCTCTGAAAATTCCAGTTTAACTTCATAATTTACTTTTAATTAACAATTTTGGCCTTTGAGGCCCCCCTTCCCCTCGGAATTTCCAATCATCCAATGACCCTCCTTGGGGTGGGTATGGATATTTTCTGGAACCACACCATTTTACAAACAGGAAAGATTAAGCACCACTGACAGCAAGTGCTTTGCGGATCCTTGCTGAGTGGTGCGGCATTTATTTGGTAGGAGTGCTTGTGGGTGCTTTTGCCCTTATAAGTAGTACCTATTCAGGGGTAGCACTTAATTGGTTAGGTGTGTTTTCAACTGAATGTTGTACTTGTAATTGAACAAGTTAATTTATTTTCTTGTTTTTACTGTGGATTAAAACTAGTGTTAAATCTTTCAACAAACCCTTCATTCATGTCTTACAAGTGATTCATTGGAACCACACTGTAATGTAGATATTATTAATTTCCAAAGTAATTTGTTGTTTTATCAATTTTTGTAATCGTACCTTCAAGTATTGGTTTTTGACTAGGCTTTATTGATCTACATGTATTTTTACTTGTCGTCATTTGTCTTAGCATTTCTTTTTCCCATTTTGTTCAGCTGGAAGACGACATTGTTGCCACGCCCAACTATGCAGCAACCATCAAAACATTTGCACTTCAACAGACGACAAATGACTGGCTTATTTTGGAGTTCTCTACTCTGGGATTCATAGGTACCAACAATGATCAGTATCTTTTTTCTCCTTACAACATCACTAGCTAATCAACATATACTCACACTGTGAGCTACAGTCTTAGTCAAGTTTAGTTGGGACACTTCACAATCAACCCGAAAATGTCCCTCTCCTGCTCCCCTCCCCCCTCTCAATGTTGTTTTTGGGAATTTTTCTAGCCAATCTTGTGAACCAACATTGAGAGGGCAGGGTGGCGAGATCTGTCCCATCTGATGTGACTAACACTGTAGGTCATGAGAATAGACAAAATGATCACCTAGGACAAAATTAATTGATGTCTTGATAAAATTGAAGAACGGCTTCCCCGCAAATCTGTCGGGCAACTGATGCTAAACTGTTGGCCAACATTTACCAACAGACTACTGTACGAACAGATCACTGACAGATTACAGTACCAACAAGGTAACTGAGTGATAATAATTGGTCCTAGCTTGTTTCCATTTTATTCATCCAACTGTAATATTTTACGCTTTATTTCTATGAAACAACATTTAATGTTGTTCCGTCTGCCCTAGTCTCCCGGTTGTTTGTTGGCGATTTGTCGGTCAACTGTCCATCGGCTGTTTGTTTGGCTGACTGTCTGCAGCTTGTTGACCAACTGTTTACCAACAGTCGGCTGATGGGTGTACATGTACGGGGGAGCCGTTCTTCAATTTTTCTGAAATTTTCACAGCTAGTATTGTAGCAAATATACAAAAAGAGTGAGAAGAATATTGATGGTGATAAGAAACAAAATTTTAGAAACATTGTCTAAGCCATGAAAGTGGTGTTTAAATACCGGCACAGCAGCAAAATGAGTCGACATGTTTAAAGGGACAGTATCACGCTATTTTTAGTAACACATTGAAAATCGGAAAGACGCTATTCGGTTGATAGCAGCCAAGATATAATGACAAAATTCCATTACAAGGCTATCAGAATGCAAAGAAACTATCCACGGATATTTTCGCAGGCAGATGACCAAGATAGAGAGGGGTTCAAATTTGAAAATGTCTGGCAGACGTTTTCAAATTTCGCTGTTGTAACGCATTAAAAATCGCCGGTTGTACTATATTTTGGTTCAACCTTTCGTCTTAGAATCACTATTAATGTTTCTTTAAATTAGCGATTGGGAAATTAAGTAACACAGTGTTCAAAGTTTAAATTTAGTGAATTTTGGCCAAATATCATGATATCTCCCATCGATCTCCCATGATACTGTCCCTTTAAGCCACGTAGTATTTCCATAGAAACAACTAGTTTTCAAAATGGTGCCATTTTCAAAATTTCAGATGTTTGTTTCAATTCGTAGAGGAGTTAAGGCCCAAACAAAACAAGTCAAGAAACTGTTCCCAAACGGACTCATCTACCACATACAAATTATCTTTTTTACCAAAGAAAATATCTTTGCAACAATAGTGAATTTCCTGCCTGAAGTTGATCGAGTGCTTGTAGGAAAACAATATTATTATTGAACTCCATCGCATGTACATGTAAGTTAAATTTCTCAGAGGCCGTCTCTTAGCATAGTGCACCGCTTTTAGTAATACCCAACATTTTTTTTTTCTTTGTGTCAGTTAGCCACCCCAGACCTCCAGCTGTCGCTCAGTCAAAAAGTGGTGATCTGGTGGTCGCAAGTTCTTAAGTCCTGATTATTTAATTTTCAAGTGCATATTCTTATGTTTTAAAATACATATAGTGGTGACATTTTTTTAAATGAATGTCTTTTACTTTTATTGAAATAAACAGGAAAGCTTTTCCGCACAAGTGATCTAAGCTTGGTGGTGGAATTCTTCCTGATGTTTCATAAAGACAAACCTGTTGACTGGCTTTTGGATCACATTCTGTGGGTGAAAGTCTGCAATCCAGAGAAAGATCAGGTAAACTGTTACTGATCACTCAACAATAGAGTATTAAAGTGCAACATCACAAAATTAGAAATGTTTTTGCAATTATCACATTTATTAACATGTTTGGAAGGAGCATGACGAAAGATGACTACTGGTGAAAAATCAGCATCTTATTGCAATGTGGAAGGGCCCCACTGAAAAATGTGGTAGGGCCCCACTAAAAACCGCCAAGGCCAGTGGGCTCCCTGAATAAATATCATTATTATTATTATTATTATTATTATTATTATAATTATTATTATTATTATTATTATTATTATTATTATTATCATTATGTGTGGTGAGATATAAGTACTGTCATGCTCTGATGACTCCATACAAATCCTCCTAATTTTTTTCTGAGACAATTTTGTCTTTTGATGGAAATTACCATGGTGACAACAATGATTAGCCATCACCAAATTATGGTGGATGAGAGCTGTCACCATCAAATGTCCCATTGATATTCTGTTATTAGATTGTTGATTCAATCAAATTCAGTTTAATATGGATCTGATTTGTTCTTATTTTTTATTTTTCTTCAGACCCATTGTGTGAGACAGAAGCTCAACCTGAGAATTAAGTTCAAACCTTCCTTGTTTCAACATGTTGGGAAAGAATCGTCACTTAAAGGAAAAAGACAAAACTTGATTGTAAGTGATGTTTAACCGTTATAAACTTTTTTTATCTGAACATTTTATGTCATATATCAAACACAAGGAAGAGTTTCAATTAAAACTATTTTGAATCTAATAATAATAATAATAATAATAATAATAAGCAAGCGAAAATTAAAGTTAATAGCCGACGTCTCGGCGTCATCGTGACACCATTCTCAAGGCAATGTGGATAAATCAATGCGAAGATTTTATTTCTATACTCTACAGTCTCTACAAGAATGGTGTCACGATGACGCCGAAACGTCCGCTATTAACTTTAATTTTCGCTTGCTTATGTTATAATAATAATAGCTTTATTGGTACATTCAATCAAAATGGGTTTTCACATACCAATTACAATAAAATCTCCTGACAATTAAGATCATATTTCACAGTAAATTGTTGTGACTTCCTTTGTTTTGAGAAGTCATACTTCAACCCAAATCCTAAAAGTAATGAAGTGATCAGTTGACTAAACATTTGTCAGTGAGGGAAGAAAAATATTTCAAAAATTGCAGATTTTAATGCTGTAATAGTAATCTAACCTAGAAATAATCAAAGATTAGGCAGTGCATTTGATGATCTCGATCCCAGGCTCGCTCTCCTTTGCCAAGTTGGTGATGATGTCATCTGCCCCTGAAAAAATCTGCAGGGGATGCCAGATACGCGTCCCAAGATCCATTAATTCGTTGATCGACTGTCCCATACAATCTCGACTCCAATCTGTATTAGGAGTGCGTTCTTTCTATATCGAACGCAGAAAGTAATTAATTATTGCTTGTCTTTTTAGGATAAAGACTTCAAGAAAGCACCACTATTTCAAGCTCACCTTAACCCTAACGCGGAGGCGGTGACGTCATTGGAGCCATATCAGTCCTTTACTATTGACCGCACCTACATAGGACAGACATTCTTTTGGGGGTACCCCCCACAAACTGATGATGTCATCAGATTCAAATTCCATCAAGAAATCATTATTGAAAGGTAAGACACTTTTTTTTAAATGTAAATTTATGAAACATATATTTTGAACTGCGGATGAAAGATCATTATGTAAATACCAATTAACATGCAAGTGGTGCAGACAGCCAATGTTCTTTAACTAAATTGCCTGCTTGGACCCTACATAAATGTTTACCACCAAACTTTGCTAATGATATTTTAACTGGAAACACTTTGGTACATGTGACGGGGAGGTTTCTCATAAACTTGAATTTTGCTTTTTGCTTTTTTAAAACTGATGAAGAAATGAAGAGCTCATTGGCCGACGGCGGTTAGCTCAGTTGGCAGAGTACCGGACCACCGTACGGGAGGTCGTGGGTTCAAACCCCGGCCGGACCAACACTCAGGGTCTTTAAATAACCGAAGAGAAAGTGCTGCCTTTGTAATGACAACTGCAAACG
This sequence comes from Pavona decussata, assembly GCF_977016875.1. Classification (NCBI taxonomy): domain Eukaryota; kingdom Metazoa; phylum Cnidaria; class Anthozoa; order Scleractinia; family Agariciidae; genus Pavona; species Pavona decussata. Next base: position 1,863,942 of record NW_028145758.1, read on the forward strand.
GTCAGACTTTTTAGTCTTCTCGGATAAGGACGATAAACCGTAGGTCCCGTCTCACAACACTTGTTCGTAAATAGCTCTATGGGACGCTGTTCGCAAAGAGTAGGGGACGTAGTTCCCGGTGTTGTGGTCTGGTCTTTGTGTGGTCTTATGGTCGGGTGGGCAAATGCTCGGAGATATTAGCTGCATAATTATGCTACTCAAAAATCCGAGGGTAAATAAAGATATGATGATTGCATAACTGGACTTTCTATACTCCCCCCCCCCCCTCCCTGGATGGGATGTACACCCCAGCAGTATGTTGCCGGTACCCATTTATACACCTGGGTTAAGAGAGACTATGTGGAGCAAAGTTTCTTGTCTAAGGAAACAACACAACAATGAAGAGACCAACCTGGTCTTGAACCAACGACCCTGTTAATAGGATGCTGCTTAATAGATGTTTGGCTGTACACTGAATGTAGGAATACTTTTCTGCTAAGACACCGACCCAAAGCAGCAACACTAACTGCTTTTTTTGAATGAATTGTTGGTCACAATGCCAAACATTGAACAAATAACCTAAAATTTGATGTAGGCCTGTAGAGTCCTTGAATTCTACCCTTTGTTTTATTCCTATTTATTTTGACAGGTTTAAATTCAAGTCAGGGAATCATGAACATCCTGGTGATATTCTTACAAATGCCACTGTTGAAGTTCTCCCAGTAAAGACCTTACCTCAAGGAATCATGATGCAAGGTGAAATAAGTTTCTACCTTTCCCTTAATCAATTTTTTCAAAACGGCCGTCCAGATACCTCGACGGGTTTTATCCTGGAAATTCAAAAGTCGCGTGAGATCCTGCGTGATGCAACTCCTTCTCGCGAGTTTAAGCCTTGCAGCCATGCAGTCGTGTGCTTTTTATTTTTGCCAATCTGTCAGAGACAAAGTGTATTATTGGGCCTGCCAATCCACTGACTTTGTAATGTATGCTGAAACAGTCACCTCAGTGTCAGTGAATATGGTAGAAATTTACCTCACCACAAACAGTCAGCGCTATTCACGGCTTCAGCAAATTATTTTTTAAGGCAATTATATTATTATTTAAAAAAAGATAAGGCAATTTGGGTACTGTAAAGAGATTCGAGAATCTCTTGTCTCAATTACTAGCCCTTCGTTAGACTGAATCAATAATTAAGCACTAGCACTCGAAATATCAGCACTTGAATCTCTTTACAATGACCAAATTACCTTTACAGTAAACTCTCTCTCTCTCTCTGTGGACACCCTCGGGCAATTGAATGGCCAAGGCTCTTATTCTGTGTCATCGCATTACAGTCCACTCCCTTTATTGTGGACACCCGCTGGACCACGAGTTAGTGTCCTTAATAGCGAGAGTCCGTAATAGCGGAAATTTGTTTCAGTGAAACGTCTGTAATTTATTTTTGCCGTCCGGAGACTTTAGCTGCCGTCCGTATTATCGGGGTGTGCGTAATAGCGAGGTGTCCGCAAGGCGAGAGTTGACTGTAGTTATAAACTCAGTTGATAAAAAACAAAAATTTGTTTCAACTCGCCATTGGTGTAGCACCACAGTCTATTTAGGACCTTTAGAAACTTACCCACTTATCTTAGCTTGGTCATTTTAAGGATGGTGCCTACTAATACAGAGCTATTTCATTTTGCGCGGTTTATGACTATGCGGGAAAAGCAGATTTTAGCAAGGCCTATTGGAATCCAAAAAGAAAATTGGGGGTAACCACGTATTTTTTAGAGATAATTAAGCAACAATAATAATAAGAAAAATAGTCAAATACACAGCAATGTATGGCGTTTTATTCCATATTGAGGCTTTAATATCTCTGAAAAATGCATGGTTACCCCCAATTTTCTTTTTGGATACCAAGAGCACTTGCTAAGTTCTGCTTTCTCCGCATAGTTTTAAACCGTGCAAAACTATCCCTGTAATAGTAGGCACCACCCATAGGAAACCCGAGTATCTCGAGATGCGCAGAACGTATGCGCAGTAACAAGAGTAGGTACCGTCCTTGATACACTCCGCATTACTGCTCCGATCAGTGTATAGCATTAATATTTTAAATCTATTTGATCGTTAGATCCGGGAAGAAGTGGCTCACCAGAAGCACGGAAAAACTTCATGAAGTATGAGTTTCCACGGTCTTCGTACATCAGAGTAGGTGAATTCACCCCTTCTGGTCTAGCAGAAGGCGAAGTACCTCAAGCGATTGGCAAAGTTACAGAGATGAGAATACGGGTGCTAGGTCACAATAATGAAAGCTGGATTATTTTAAGCGAGGTAACAATACAACACCCTGAATTTCTTTTTCCGAGTTTGCCTGTGTCATTACTGAATAATACATCATTCTTATTTGTTCACCAGGCTTAAAAAAATATTGCATCACATTTCCTTTCATTGTGCATATGCTACTCATTGACATTCCAATCCTAGCGGTATGCAGGATGTTTGTCCCATGAACCTAGTTTAATGGCCCTAGCTCCCACGAGTCTCCTGTAGCTCAGTGGTAGAGCATCCGAACTAGTAATCGGAAGGTCTTAGGTTCGACTCCTGATAGAAGCACTCGGAGTTTCTTTTTCCGGGTTTGCCTGTGTCATTACTGAATAATACATCATTCTTACCCTGAAATTAGTTACTAGCGCTTATGTCCAGAAATGCACGTAACTCTGAATTTTGGTACTTGACATTTGACAGAGTCATGTGCCATTTTCATATAACTCCTTGTGAGACAATTAGTCCAGTTTAGGTGAGGATTACGGCTGGGGCTCGGTTCACTTTGTGACATCTATAGAGGTTAGGTCAGGTCTAACGTTTTGCCACCTGTAAACAGAGGACCTGTTTCGTTTGGTTTCTGTCACCGTCTGCAAAAGATTCGGTCAAATATGTGAGAAAATGCACCCAGGAAATCCCAGTTTTGGGAGAAATGGCTTTTCAAAATCATAGTTTATTGTAGAGAAAAGATTTCACTTTTAGCAGGGAAATTTGGTGACTCAAATGGGTGACTGGGAGGTTCGTTGTGTTTCCAGGCGACTTGGTGTATCTGTTCCAACCATGTAATCCTTTACAACCTGGGCCGAGTTGTTCCAACAACCCGATTAAGCTAATCCTGGGTCAACGTGAACTTTGATTCGAGTATATTTACTAATCCATAAGGATTCGTCCAAAATATTTTGTCCCCAAGTTTTGCCTTAGACTTTCCTTTACCATTAGCTTAAAATGAGCCTTCAAAATCATTTTTAATGAGCAAGAACTTAACTTTTAATCTTGGCTTTCGAACAACCCGGCCCTGTTGATGGAAGGTGCTGCCTTTACTTTGACATCTGCAAATGGCGAACCTTCTCATGGCTTGGATAACTGTATAGACATTACAGTCCTGTGTCCAATTTGGGAGGTAAACGAAGTACTAAAGGTATTAACGTTAACGAACCCTAGATGTTGCCACCGTTTGTGTGATCGGCTTGGCGTAATTTCTCTAAAAGGCCTCTAAGTAAATGAGACCAGAAGTCTATTTAGCAGCCAGAAATCAATGGGAAGTTGCCGAGTTCTGGTTGTGCAGTTTAATCCGAAAGCTGTGGGAGACAGAGTTTGGCAGTTTTCGTATATTGATAAGTCAGTTGTGGGTCCTGTTGACACTGACCCAGTTGTGTTAACCAGTTGTGTAATTTGTTTCTCTTTCAGATTCATATTGTTGCTAAGAAAGACAGCTGACAAAGATTGTTACAAATATTTATTAATGATATTTCATGTGACATTTTTTATCAAAGAGAATATTGAGATGTATTTAAGGGAGGGTTTTATAATTTTTCATGGTTTTTCACCAAGGGCAAGATAACTTGAAAAATTGGGTGGGTTAATCCAAGTATTGTTACCGCTCTGTTGTATGACATGAAATTTTTAAATTTGTTTTATGGATCTTTTTTATAGGGTTAGTTTAAATTTTATGGTAAAGAAAGAATTGGGAACAGGAATTTAATTTGTTCCGTTATACACTGGTCCCCTGGCACCAAATTGCTCTTCTGTGTCTGTGAAGACGATTGGCTATGTTAAATATTCTCTGCAAAAACAGTTGGCTGTGTTGAATGTTTTGAGTTTTTTCTCTGTGTTCTTCGGTTTTCTTCTTTCCTCAAAACCAAAATTTCAACGGGATCCGAGGACTGCAGGTTTGTGCTCGGGGCGACAGATAAAGTTCGGAAATTCTTCGAGGAGTTCCGACCGGTTTCCGATCGCTGCTCATTTTCAGACCTTGCTCAATCCTGGCAAAGTGGTGGCCTGGTAAAGCAACAAATCCACAATTGAGTTCTACAATCAATATTTATTTCCTTTAGATCTATGTTGATCACAAATTTCACTCCCATTTGGTGACAGAAAGCTTTTTCTTGGAAACCGGCCCTCTTTTGTGGACCGTTCACTAAATGAACACAATTCATGCATAGTTCGCTTATTACGTGCATAAGTGAGCTCGACGTTAATCGTTTACCAGACACAGAAGGGTCGTTTACTCGACAGGCAAAATATGGCACGGACCCGTTAAAAAATGTACCGAACCTTTGTGGGGCCATATGCGCCTATGACCCTAGAACGGCATGGATATTTCTTTACAAAACTTATCGGTACCGAATTACTTTGCAATGAGTCTGCACCAATTGTTCGGTACAGACTAAACGAAAATACTCATATCTACGCTTTGTCGCACAGCAAATGCGACAGATTTTTATACTTTTTAGAAACAGGAGAATTTGTCGTGCATGGAGGTGGTGCCGATACTGTAGGTGAAACAAACTATCTCAACTTGCAACGAAGCATTTGGTTGCATGGCAAGTTTTACGAAAATGTTACTTGCATTGCTTGGCCTGTGTGGCATACAGACTGGGTTAACGTTTGTGCATCACCATGACCATGAAATGGTGTTGGTTAATAGCAATTATCAACATGGTATTTTCTGTTAAACTTAAACTCAACGGAAAAGTCTCTTTAGAGAAAGTTTTTAACTTTTGAAATTGCCCCAAAAAAGTGAAGCTTCCCAAAAAACAATATTGTCATACAACAGCTTGGGAACAGCTCGTTCTTATAAGTAACTTATTCAGATTTTATTTACTCTGTATATAACATAGAACCTCCAAACGGGGGTAAATTATAAAAAAATTTCCAGTAATGGACAAAGTATTTAATAATAATGACAGTTATAGTATTTTGATGATAATGATGTTAATTTGATGTCGATGACGACAATAATATTTTTTCGGATGTTTTATTTAAGTCGCTAAAATGAGGGTAACACTAACAAAATGTCCTTGTGAACTTAACAAGTTATTGAAAGCTAGCTTGCTGAACAAATAAAGGAAAATAGATACCAGTTTTGTCACTAGCACTTATTGTATAACTGCAAGTAGCTTTAAATTAAGTCTAAATTTCACGTACCGGTTTGGCCCAATTTGAAAGCGGACGGAATTGGCCGAATTTATAAAAAAAAAAAAACATGTGGCAGTGGTTCGTTAGTAAACTCTCCCCAGACAATTATTTGTCTCCGCTCGATCCCGCGCTCCTCTTTATTTCACTCTCCTTACGTATTTGTCTCCGCTCGAGCCCAAAAGATGCATCTGCGAAGGAGAGAGGATTAAGAATGACGTGTATTCCGCCGGACAAGAAGTAAAGGTGTAAACTTGCACTTCAGGTTCAAATTCCCCACCCCGCCTCACCTAATTCTACTTACAGTGCTTGGAAATACAGACGTGCAGGGGGAAAATGGTGTTTTAAAATTTCAGACAGCCATTTTGTAACGAAAACGTATACAGTAGACGGGACCTGAAATCCTGTATTGTCAAGCCGACCCATTTTTCCATTGTACTTACTACGACCGACTTTGAAGAAAATACAAGCGAACAGGGTATGGTTTTGCCATGGTGCGATTTTATGGTGTTTCTATAATAATAAAACAATACCTAAAAAACGGCATATTGTCCTAAATTTCCATCACAGGTCGTAGTAACGTGCAACGCAGTATAAAGCCGACCCCATAGCCCGAGTAAACAGACGTCGTTTTCCAAAACGCGACGCAAGCCAAAAGTTTTGGAAGACTTCGGAGTAGCTTTTACATAAAGCACCTATCCTAGCCCCTTTGTGGCAAGACCCTGGAGACGAGGGTGCACTCTAATGAACCAATTAGAACTAGACAAATACATGCAGCCGGCGCCAAGAGCGGGAAACATGTGCATGAAAATCCTATAACCAATAATTAATTATAACATAGCGCCCGTGCATCCTAATCTAATTCCTATTGGCGTCATCATGGTACATTTCTCAACATACGCACGGCCGTGCGTCCATCTGATGACGTGTGCAAGTCAGATGGGGGAAGCACGTGCGCGCTGTGTTATTTGAAAAAAAAACTTTTACAGAGAGACAACACCATAAAAAATGTTTTTTTCATAAGAGCCGTGAAGCTTAATGAAACGCTAAGATTAAACCAATATGAGAAACCATTTTCGCCTTTTTTTTTTACAGAGAATTTTGTAATTAGTCTGGAACAAAACCTGTTTTCCAGGAATCCTTTACTTTATTTTCACTGTTATAAAAGAATTGGTCCTTGCTTTTATCTGTGCGCATATCGAGTTATGGATGCACTTGGGAAGTTTGGAGAGCACTCAAGAAGCTAGAGTTGCTCTCGGCTACGCCTCGAGCAACTCTTACGCTTCTCTCGTGCTCTCCAAACTTCCCGCGTGCATCCATAACTCGATATACGCACGCTAAGCATGAACCAATTCTTAAATTGTTTTTACTTATAATTTTTTGGGAAGTGAGGATTGGCAATTACTTTCCGGAACATTAGGCTGAAAACCCGTGTATGGAACACAGTATGCATGTGGAAAGAAACAAGATGAGGGGTCAGAGGTGGTATTTCAGCACAGCATCGCCACAATTTTTTTCTGGGCGAGGGGGAGGGGATGAAGGGGGAGTTTTGACGATACTTCTCAACCTCATTAATAATTCATCAAGCCAAAACAAAGCAAATCACTACCGTGAAGGAGGTTTAGAAATATGATCTTAATTATCATAACATTTTGTGAACTTTTGCTTCGAATTTCTCCAAGAATTATCAATAGTTTGAGCAGCTATATCAAACACCCGAAAGAGTGTTTCCTCCTATTTCCAAACACCTCGAAGTTGGTTAAAAAAAATCTCGGCTGCGCCTCGTTTTTCCAATGTTTGGAAATCGGAGGAAACACTCTTCCTCGTGTTTGATATATTACGTCATCTCCCTTCTGAAAAAACGTTGCAGTGCACTGCAAGGTTTTGTGACAATATTTGTGACAGAAAATCGTCATCGTCTGAATGAGCCTTTAGGAGACCTGTCGCATGGTATCCTTACGGAAGGAACGACTGGGTATTGGCATGGTTTACAAAGTAACGACCACATAAAATTCAACCATTGATCACCAAAAGACAATCTGGTCCCGGTTGTTCAAAGAGCGTGTAACTCTATCCAGCGGATAAGTTGCTATCCGGCGGATAAAATATACTCCAACCAATACATTTAATCAGATGGATAGCGACTTATCCGCTCTTTGAACAACCGGGGCCGGACATTTTATTAAAATGACTAGAATGCGTTGTTACAAATTAAAGCCCCCATCGACACTCGTAACATTAAATGCGCAAGTTGTTCACTTAAAAAAGAATACTTTGCTGAAAAGACTGCTGTGATTGAATAATAACAGTGCCAATTATACAATGAAAAGACCAAAACAATTATTTAAGGAAACAAAAACATACGGTTTGGGACTTCAAAGGGGCACTGTGACTGCTAAACTTAATGCTGGCAATATTAACTTATTTTAACCCTTGTGGACTAAACTCAGCTACCTGAAACTAAAAACCAGGGTATCCTTTTGTGTGAGAGAAAAGTAAAACTTGGGGTCGTTCCCATTTTTAAACCCCACCCCCACCCCCACAAGAAAATCCCTGACGGATGGGATGCCAAATCCACTGTAGGATTACTCCTAGTGCTTTGTTAGATCCCCATGATAGTTAAGTCTGAAGTCATCTACACACCTTGGTAGGGGGACATGGAAATTACTTGTCTAAGGAATGAAAACGACTGAATCACCGCACCACATGATTACAGATTACTTGTGCAAGCATGGTATCATTTCCTTTAGTTAGATGAGACAAAATGTTCATATTCATGAGTAAGCCGTGCACTTTCTTTTTATCACTGCAAAACTAAAATATTGTCCAGTGACATGCCACACCTCTCCTTCAACATTCCACATACCATTAATTACCAGCAGAAAAATTGACCATTTCTTGTGGTAACATAGAAAACGTTTGCACACTTCAGCAACATCTGGGTGTAACAACAAAAAACACTGCGTGGCCTCAAGTGATTGGCATTTCTTAAGCTATGATCTCAAACAGCAGAACCTCTGGTTTGAAATAATGGCTTTGTTGTGCTCATTTCTTCAGCAGAATTCTTACGTGATTGGCTGGCATGAACAAAATACATAACATGTCTACAGGGAAGCATCAAAACAGCCCAAGAAACAGAAAAGAGCCAATCAAATAAGAGCACTGTAATGTGTTTCGGCAGAATCCTTGCAGAGGACTGTCAGTGATGGGCATTAATTCTCCTTTCTTGTCCTTTTTCTTGTTGTCCTCCTATGGGTTAAAACAGAGTTCAATCAACATTTAATTTCTCCGTACCGATACACACGCAAGATGCTTTGGTTGTAATAACAATAATAACTAGTAATAATCAAAGATTAGGGAGTGTGTTCGATGATCTTGATCCCAGGCTCTCTCTCCTTTGACCAGTTGGTGATGATGTCATCCACCCCCGAAAAATCTGCAAAAATCTTGTTGACCAAACAATCGATCGACTGTCCCATACAATCTCAACTCCAATCTGTATTAGGAGTGCATTCTTCCTACGTATAACGCAATAACAATAATAATAATAATAACAATAATGGAAAATGAAAATGGCGAAGATTGTTCCAGTTGTGATTGGGCGTCTAGGGACAATACCAATAAAGGCTTGAAGGGAACCTCAAGGGAACTGGAAGAATGAACACTATGTTAGCCAAAAGACAGTGCTCCTGGGAAGTGTGAGAATCCTCCCCAGAATCCTTGGTATCCAAGGTGACTTGCTGACACCTGGCCGAGGATGCTGGCACCACCAGCAGGTGTGCTGTAAACAGGTACCGCATAGGTTTTTTTACTTTGATTTTTTTAATAGTGTTTTGTTCAGGACTTGCCAATGGACATAGATAATTATGGACACTTAGCTATCCAAGTTACATTGTATTTTACAGTCACTCCACTCAAACAATGAACCAGCTGAATATTTTCAAGCCTAGCAGAAGAGCTGAACTCAGTGCTACCAAGAAGAACTCCAAGTGAATGGCTAGAGTGTGACTAACCCAAACCACTGGATTACAAAGCACCCTGAGAAAACACTAAAAACATTAAAAAATGGGGTTGTCTTTCCTCTGTATTGAATTGTTTAAAAAAAATTCTGTCCATTTTAGGTAACTCTGGTCTCGCTTTGCTCAACAGCTAAACACTGCAAAAGGGCAGAGTTTATTGATACAACAAAACAATTGATGTGCAAGGTATTCTATCACTAACCTGGTACCGGCAGTTTCTTCCTCATCTACTTCATCCTTGCCTGCAGTTCCTCCCTCATTCGCTTCAGCCTCCTGTTACAACACAACAATCAATAAACAAACATTACCAAAGCTACAAAAACTCATTAATAATTCACAAGCCCATTAACCTATCAAATGGTCAATAAAACATTATGTGCAGTGGTTTTAAAACCTGATAAAACCTCCTCCTAATTAGTATGCAGTGTTTAATGTTTTTCTTGTATGCTAATTTCCAACGTTCACAAAAGCATCATTGTTATGAACTCTCTTGACACACGCTTTTCCAGGAATGTTTTTGAAGCCGTTCAAAAAACTCGCTAGCACATGTTTTATCGGGTCTAAAACCACTCATCCTGATAAAACACTGTTGCTCGCGTTTAAAACATTAGGTTACTTGGCGACCGTAAAGAGATTTGAGTTCCCCACCAACCCAGCACCACTTAACTTTTCTTGAGGAAGAAAAGAAAAAAAACTTTTCTTAACCCTTTAAGCCCCGATAGTGCCATATGGCACAAGATGCAATTACATGCTCAATATTCAGTCAATTTGCGTGAAATTTGCACGACTAAAAGATCTTGGAAAGATCTGCACATGGAAGGCATAATATCATGCCCCCCTCCTAAACAAGACTTGATTTACCACCCCTGCAACTTTTGGAACTTTTCATCTTTGTACTTTTTAGGCCAAGTTAATATCTGAAAACAACCAATGCACTGAGAGCTTCAAATTAAGCTATAGTTTAGGGACATACCCAATCTGTACAAGGAACAGGAAAAATTTAAATGTTTTTATTTTTTCACTTTGGGAACTTGTCAATTCAATCTGTGACCTCCTCCATTTCTTTTGGTGTGATTTATAGCATCACCCAGAAAATACCTTTCAAATGGTGTATCACATGTGATCTCCTGGTTCATAGTTACCGATTTAGAAAAATTTGGCATTTCCCTCGGGGCTTAAAGGGTTAAGTAACTAACCCTCTTATGCACTGTAAGGGTTTAGGACATGAAAGCCTTGCTAACTTATCAGGCACGCTAAGTATAGTTTATTGGTTACTTGCAAGGTTTACTGTAACTTGTCCAATATGTTAAATACAACCTATTTAAAGATCTCTTTGAAATTTCTCAAAAACAACACCAAATCAAACGCCTGTCTGGAGCATTCTGCACGTATAATAGTATTCAGGTACAGAACCTTATTGGGACTTTGAGAAATGGGAAAACTTAGGTTAAAGTTAAGTTCTCTTACCTTCTCTTCATCTTCATTTTTTTCTTCAGCCTACAGATCAAAACAAAGTACAGAGGTTAATCCTCAATTATCATTCTTCTGACAATGTTTTTGTTCTGTTTAAAACTTGTGTTTGTAACAGCCCACCTCTTCACCACCTTCCCCAGGAGTTTCTTCCTCTTCTTCATCTTCTTCTTGCTCTTCTTTCGTTTCTTCTTCAGGCTGCAGAAACAAAGTTGCATTCATTAGTGTATCTGATGGTTTACAATGGACAGTCTTTTGGCATTAGGGCCAAGTTAAACTAGGAGATGCTGAGCACTGTAGAAACATTGTTTCCTCAACTTGCAGGAAGCTAAAAACATGTCTTGTTGCTCAGGCCCCAGTTGTTCAAAGAGTGGATAACTTTATCCACCGGATAGGTCGCTATCAGGCAGATAAAATGTGTGCAAGATTTTCCGGATAGCCCTATAATTTGTGGATAAGGTAGAAGCAAATGTGAAATTTACATATGAGATTGTGTCGAAAACTTGCCAAAAGCGTTAGGTGGAGTATATTTGCTCCGCTGGATAGTGACTTATCCAGTGGATAAAGTTATCCCATTTTTGAAGAACTGGGGCCAGGTGACTAAACTTAACATTTTAAGACCTAACAGTGATCAGCATCAAATTTACAATCAGTTTACCTTGTCTTCCTCAGGAGCAACATCCTCTGTTGGCTCATCAGTCTTCTTCTTCTTTGCAGCAGCATCTCCCTGGAACCAGGAGATAAAATGGATCAAAATACAAATTGTTGTAACACTAGATGCGTGCAGAATGCGTGAACCACTCAGAATAATTAAGCTATGAATGCGTGCAGAATGTATGAACCGCTAGGGATATTTAAGCCATTAATTATTATTCAAGTTCAGTTGAGTTTAACCATCGTTCAGTTATAATAAAAATCTTTGTGTCAGTCGCTTCACATTCGAGTAAGTAAAAGCTAGAGAGTCAAATAGTATGAGGAAACATGGTGTCCAGTCGCTTCACGTTCAAGTAAGTAAAAACTAGAGAGTCAAATAGCACGAGGAAACACAAATTCTTCTCACTCTATGCTTGGACTCCACACTTCATTATCACTATTACTGAAGTGGGAAATTTGTTCATGTTTACGTAGAGTTTGACACTAACAGTGCCCACGGTCAGCTGCCTACTGTCTACTAGCTAACTAGTACTTCTGCATGACAAAGTTGTAACTCAGAATTATTTTTTATTTATTTTGTGGGAAATGTCAAAATTCAGGAACTGACTCATGAATAATGAAAAGCAGCAATATTTGCGTCCCCACGCTAACTACACCAGTCAACATTGTGTTCAAAGCCCACCATAACAACTTGAGTCTTTCTCTTTTGAAGCTTTAGAATTTAGATATGTAACACAACTTCAGAATTCTTGTTTTTGCCAGTAGAACTTTGCACTTTTACCTTGCTTCCAGGGAAACAGCACACAGCAATCAGTACAAATGGCAAAATCACAACAATGACAAACAGCACCCACAGCCACGGTCGTTCATTAGTTGCCTGTAGCAAGTTGCTGACAATTCCTCCCTAGAACAGATAGCAATTAATAGCAATATTTTTAACTTTACAACAACAATACTAAAGCTTTTTCACATTTACAATATTTACAGGGTTCATACTCTAGAGCTTTTAAAAATCCAGGACTTTACATGACATTTTCAAGTTATCCATGACAGAATGTTTGCCTTTTACAGTGGCAAAATGTGCAGTGTTTATTTCTACTGAGCGAAAATCTGTTTCTTGGCTCCTTTTTGGTTCATGCTCTTCCTTTTTTATTCCCTAAAAGAATGCTTTCCTAGCGATTTTCCCCATTAACATATTTTCCAATGACTTTCTATGACCCACAAATTATAATTATTAAAATCCACGTCTTTCAAGGCCTTGAAAACAAAATTACAAAATTCCATGACCTTCCAGGTTTTCCATGACCTACACAAACCCAGAATAATAATATTACAATATTGGTTTGGTTGTAACATTTCAACCAAACAAAATCATCCATCGATTGGTCCAAGCAATGCATCAACAGTAAAGTAACTACCTATCTGTATACAGACAGTGCAGCACATCAGTCAAGGGAAAAACTGATTTTTCTGGTGATATACTGTCACAGCAATGCAGCTTCAAAACACTCAGAGGGGCCCAAAAGCTGCATGCTTGGCATAAAAGGTCCAAACAGAATAATTTTAGGAAGACTGAGTACGCATCATATCAAGACAAGGTAAAACAACAGAGAATGAATTACTATTGTTGCGTTATCAGTGCAAAACGTAGGCCTGTTCCAAACGTCACGCTACAGCCATGCTGAACTAAATTCAAGAATTTAATTTGACTTAAACACGGCATTGGCACGACGTTTGAAACCATTTAATACGGCAGGCTGAATTAAGTTCAACATGACTATTTAGCACGGCAGTAGCGCGACTTGGTTTCAAACAGCGTGCTATTGCCGTGCCTTAAATGCATTTTGGGTTAATTTGCTCATTCTACGCATTTCTATATTTTCAATAATTTTGGCGGGACTGAATTAAATTCGACGTTTAAAACCACTGCCATGCTACTGTCATGCAACTTCTGGGTCAAATTGATTTAAGTTTGGCACAGCAGTAGCACGACGTTTGGAACAGGCCTGAGACACAACACTGACCTCTTCATCTCCACCATAGGTTTCCTTGACATTTTTCTTTACCCAACTGAAACAAAAATTTTAAAACGTTAATCCAAAGTTGACTTTAATCACTGTAACAAGAATGAAAATTCAAGTTTCACTAACAAGTTACGTTCTTTCCTATGCTGGAGTTAAACATCTTGAATCTGTTACGGACTTACCTGTCTGCCGCAAACTTGTCAGCGACATGTTTTGCATTGGTGATAATAAAATTATCAAACAATATGTCAGGGGTCATGGACCAGAGTTCCAGACCAACAGCCGCCTACAGAGAAACAAAAATATTAAAAATTAGCAAAGGTGGCATAAACTGCAACACCTAAAATGTACACTGCAACCAGAAAATTATTGCCATATTGCAGACAACATTGCAGAAATGTTGTATTCAGTTCCTGTTATATTGCACATAACTTCTGGGGTACACTGTAGATAAATGATGTACAAATCTTCTAAACCTTCAGAAATCAATAATAATATCAAATAATTTCAATTAAGATCAAGGAGAAGGGTAATCTCACGTACAATGGGAGTCATCTTGAAAGGTTCTTTATCCTCAAAATAATCTGGGTTGGCTATCTTCTGCGGCTTCCAGATCCCCTGTAATTGATAAATATTACATTAGCATGTAACAAACCAAATATCACTGTAAGGCAGGCTTGCCACAATTTTTTTTCAAGTATCTACACAAGCAGAAGAAAGTGAAAAACAATTAAGTTGCTGGAAAGAAATACAGTAAAATGCCTTGTTTGTCTATCAAAGTTACCAATCCAGTAGAAATCCTTGCCTCTTACCATTATTGACAGCCCAGATAAAGTATCATCATTGTAACTTACAATGTAGGTTGCTTTCTTTTGTCAGAACTGGCCACCAGACAAGTCAACTCGTAAATGAAATGTATACGGCTGTTTCGAAAAAAGGTTGTCCAAAAAAGCATAAAAGCATATGCGACAATGCCAAAAGGTACTCTGGGAAATACCCAATAAATTTCAATAAAAGCTCAGAATCCATAATGCCTAGACCATGCAGTGACGACTTGAGATGGCGGGCAGTATGGATTCTGAGCTTTCATTAAGATTTATTGGGAATTTCCCAGACTACCTCTCAGCATTGTCACATATGCTTTTAAATACTTTTTTGGACAACCTTTGTCGAAACAGCTGTATTAGTCCTTCACATTTCTTTAAAATAGAGCGTACCATTTTTGGAGTGATCATTTTTCAATATTTTACAGCAGCCCCCTTCAAAATGATGTCTTTGATTTTCAGACTGGCTGGCCAATTCTGGCAAATGGAAAGCACTCTTATTCTCATTCTTGTTCCTGTTCACTAGCTTGCAGAGATGATGCAAAAAAAGTTTGCAAGTGGATCAATATTTACCTTGTAATTGGGGTTGTCAATAAGAGGTGCTGACCATTTTCCCTTGTAAGCGGGATTGTCTATCACAGGAGGTTTCCATTCTCCACATCCAGCCTTCTCACATTTTGGATTTGCTGTATGAAATAAGAGTTTCAGAAAATAAACAAGGTTAACATAAGACCAACCATCTTATACGTTGCATGATCACAGAAACATCAAAGACTCACCAATCTGCGGGGCCTCCCATTCTCCATCCTCTTCTTCATCCCAGTCGTCAGGCTTCACACCGTTTGGATCAGGTACATACTCTGGTTCATCATCAAGCCAGTCATCTGGTTTCTGAAAGTCATGTTGAAAAGTACTTGTCAAAGTTAGCCTTTAAAAATTTTTCCCTTGAAATAAACAAATTTCAAGTCTAATTTTTGCAAACATTATTAGGTATGCAAGCAAAATACAGTCAAACCTCCCCTTGCTACCACCTCTTATAAGTGACCACCTCTCTTGAGCAACCACTTTTCCGAAACACCAAAATTTCCCCAGTCAAATCACTATAACTGGAACCTCTCATAAGTTACCACCTCTCGTAGGTGACCACGACCACTTTTAGAAATGAAAGTTATTTTCATTTGTTTTCAACCTCCCGTAAACGACCACTTGTCACATACGTCTTCACATCTATCCCCGATCAGTAGTTGGACAATTTGCTGTTGCAACATTATCCAGGAGACATGAATATTACAATTGGAAGTATCAGGTTTCCCGAAAAAGACTTTGTCTTACCAAAATAGACTTGTCCCATTCGGGCAAACCAACCTGGATGACATAATTCTTTGGCAATATAATTTTGGAAAGTTTTAAAAAAAATTTTGCGGCTACTAATAGTCATTAAATGGGTTCATATGAGCATTGGTGAAATGAGGTTAATCTCTGGAATTACCTTACGCTAATGTGCTCAAAATAAAGACCCCTTGTGGTCTGACCTCTCGTAAGCGACCACCAAGGCTTGACATTTTGGGTGGTTGTTTAGGGGAGGTTTCACTGTAGCAGAAAGGAAGACACTAGTGTGAAAAAAAAAAAGGATTTTCAAATGTGTGTTACACTGATAAATCTAACCTTTGCATCAGGGTCAGGTATTTTAGCGGGAGCATCCTCATCCCAATCTTCTGGCTTTTCTGCGTCAGGGTCTGGAATCTTTGCGCGCTCATCCCAGTCCTCTGGTTTTTTATCATGTGGATCGTCAATCTCCTTAGGAGGATTGACAGGGGGTGTGAAATCTTCCAACAAATTGCCAGAGTTTACACTTGCTTGGTCAACAAACACTTCATATGAATTGTCTGGCCATACAATCAAGGTGAACAGATGTGTCTTCTTGCCATCAAAAACACTCTGGAAGTTTCCAGTTGGTTTCTTGGCATGCTTTTCCTCAAATTCCCCTGTCTTAGGATTCTTGTGTCTAAATATGAAGTGAAGCTGAAAGGAAATTTTGAACACAGTTAAATCTCTTGTACACTTGTCATCACTTTTGCAATCAAGAAGGATGCTGGTGCAGTTTGTGGTTAAATGGGCATTATTTAAATAAAAAAAATTCAACTTTAGAAGACTCAATTTGCTTCACATCATAACAATTTTATAGATCATACATCAGTAAAGGTAAACTCATGATGAATAAGCTTCAATCACCAATAATTTAGTTAATGCATAAATGTCAACTTTTTACAAGTACAATTATAGTTACAATGGCTTGTACATGTAGTCTGCTGTTGTCAAATATCACAGATAATGTTGAGTACTCTTTTCTTGATTTCACTATTTGGGGGGGAAAGCTAGAATGTGTTCGTTTGCTCTTGAAATTTTAAAATAATGGGTGTATTTTCCGTAATCCTGTTCTCAAAGTGGATATACACAGGGTTCCCAGTCACCTGTCTGTTTAGAAGCTTGACCATGTACAATATTACAATCACAGTGCTCAAAATAATTTCTGGACAGTTGCAAGTCATGTTGACCGTCCAAACAAATTTTAGCTCGGTCTTGTCTCGTTTCTGACCGGTCAAAATATTGAAAATATTTATTTTAAAGTGATAGCCAATTAAGGCAAAAATGTTGCCTCCTATGCTCAGAAACTTGTTGCTAAAGAGTAAGCGTATGAAAGTTTTGATCGCTTAAAGTATCACTTATGTTCGCTATTTGCTTTTCCACAGGCAGCGGCCTCTGCGTTCTATTCAACATAAAACTTTCTAGTTATTGATTTGAAAGCCATGTACGCAACCAGTCAAAATGACTGCCAAACCGAAATTTTGTCCGGACAAATATCTATTGTCATCTTGACCGGACATTGTCCGATGAACGGCCATTATTTTGAGCCCTGCAATCATGATAAAAAATGGGAACTTTTTGACCCACAAACACTTGGTTGAAGTGCTTAAAGTTGCCAGACAAATGCTGGAAATCATGTTCATTTGTGGGTGGTCAGTTTGCATGCCAAGGGGTAAATGAATCTCCTGACCTTTCAAAAAAGAATCTGTGAATGATTACCTTTTTATCTTCACCGCATTTGTCAGGTCCAAACATTATGGTGTAAGGGGTCTTGTCATGGAACAATTTCTGCCAAAAAATGGTAGATAACTCATGAGATCAATCAGGTGGAACAACTCAATTTACAAGGAATGTACCACATGCAGATAATTTTTTATCACAACAACAAAATGACAACAATGATAATAAGGAAGGTCATTTCATTCTTAATATACAACATTTTAAAAAGACATTACAAACTTTATAATAGTTAATAAACATTTTTCTGAAAAATTTTATTATTAACCCATTACGCACCAGCCGTTTCCAGAGGTTTTTCAAAATTCAGCAAAATTGGCAAAGTGGTTATTTCCTACCCCATGTGCAGTAAAAATACACAACTTACAGGGCAAAAAAACCAACACCCTTTTAGTCTAAGATAGTTAAAATTACTAATTGAAGGGGTGCGCGTAAGAAGGCCCCAAGTGACTTTTGATGAAAGGTCAAATTCTCTTTTTATTTCACAAGCGAAAACAAGAACATTTGGAAGGAGATTCTAGCAGTTTATCAGAAGTCACTTAGGGCTTTATTCCAGGCACCCCTTCAATTATGGAATAAAATACACCAGTTGCCAATTCAAAATTTTCCAAAAAAACAAACTTGAAGGTAAAAATTTCTGAAATTTCGATGAAATTTGATCCGCACGTCACATGGATGAAATCTGATCCGTCTCGAGAGCATGTGTTTGTTTACGCAAGATTACACAGTTGTCACGTTTTTTCAATGAAAATAGAAAGAAAAACACAGAAAGCTTTCCTAAATGAAAAATTTATTCAGAAAAGTCTTTGTTTACGCCTTAGAAAGAAACGTGTATAATTATAAATGCGAGATGAGCGACGCCCAAGCGATTTGAAGGAACAACAACTCCAATTCGAAGCGAACTTATCGACCCGTGCGGTGCACGTTTTTCAAATATTTCACAAAAACTGTTCGGAGTACAAAGAATCCGTCAATTAGAATAGTATTTCAGTACAAATTCACAATCAAATCTGTAATTTTTTGGCTGCTGAATTCCCAGAAGTACTCTAACTATTTGCAGAAAGTCCATGGCCTGAATAATGATTTGACCTGTCCGCTCGCTCGTCCCCTGGATAAAACAACAATTCGTACTCGAAGCGCAATTTTTTCGCCGCTATTTCTTGGATTTTCGCTGTCGAAACTGTCGAGTATTCCTTAGCAGTTCTTCTTTCGATTTACCATTTCGAAAAGATGTGTTTTCCTTCGGAAAACACGAAAATTGGCGACTAAAAATTTAGCCGCGCAGCCCACAAGGGAAAAAAATTGAAATTGGACACCGCTTCTAAAGACAAAAGGCTCTTTTGTCTGGGCCCCCCTAAGACCTAAAAATATATGCGCAGCAAGTGGATTCTGATTGGTCAGTCCTTTCTGAAGACAATAAGAACAATAGGGGACAAAAAATTCCCTTCTAGGGGTGGTAGGCTCAAATCGTGTAGTGCGCGCAGATGAGCCCGAAATCATGGCAGGTTTTGGCCGGCACGGTGTGTTATGGGTTAATCATTAATCCATTCATCGTACATCCAGGTTATCCATCCTAAATGTAAAAAGCAAGGTCAGTAAATAATCATCAACCAATTTTTACACTGTGATGCTAGGAATGAAACTAATATTAGTATTATATGTAATAATAATTATTTAAAGTTTGATCAATAATGATTTCTTGAAACATAAGCAAGCGAAAATTAAAGTTAATAACCGACGCTTCGGCGTCATCGTGACACCATTCTCAAGGCAAAGTGGATAATTTATGCGAAGATTTGATTTCTATACTGTACAGTCTCTACAAGTTCTTGTGATCCATTGTTAATATGCTAATTTGTAGAGACTGTAGAGTATAGAAATCAAATCTTCGCATTAATTTATCCACTTTGCCTTGAGAATGGTGTCACGATGACGCCGAAACGTCGGCTATTAACTTTAATTTTCGCTTGCTTGTGTTTCAATAATTATTTAATAATGATAACAACTTACCAGATGAAGTGCATCATGATTAGAAAGAAGTTTGACATAAGCGCCGCCACATTCCATTGCTTGCTGAAACTTTACCTCATACCTAGAATCATGATATAAGAGTCACATACTAAAAAGGCCAGTGGAGCAACACAGATTGGAGGGGAAATGTCTGACTTTTGCTATTTCACCCAACGGGGATATATGTTTGGGAAAGAGAATTGCCATGTGCAAAAACTAAGGCAAATCTCGGTAAAAAGAAACAAACTATTCAACAACATACAACTCAAAATAATTCAAACATTACATTTCTCAGTTTCCACAAAAATCAATCACCACGTCACTAGTTTCTGGTTAATACTTATCAATAAATTATAATCAATGATCAACAATACTCACTGCACTACAAGGGGCTTGTCCTTGAAGTCAAATGGTTTCTTCAACAGTGAGGAAATTGCATGATGCCTTGCCTTGGACTAAACACACATCAGAAAGAGATTGATGAAGATTGCTATTCACTCATAAATATTAAATATTAATAGCAACAGGGATGTCGATAAGGAGCAGGGGTCTAAGATTTTAACTGGCTGTTACGAGTGGACAAAATTAATATTAACAATATGAGGGGGAAATTCCTGGCTACTTTCCTCAATTCCCCAGACTTACTTCAAAAGTTAGTAACAGCACTGACTATACCTGTACACTGTAAATGTGATAAAGAGAAAGGTAGCGAGAGAAAACATGAAAGAGATCAATCCAGCAAGAGACTTGTAGACAACAGGATGCCAAGGGCTGGTAATTGAGTCTACAAGACTCACATCAGTTGGCTGGGGGTGTTCCTCCAAAAAGGCAGGGCTGGTTACCGAAAATGCACTTCACAAAACCCAAAATGGTATAATAACAATTTTAATTCAGAGAAACATTAATTTTCACCAAATGCTGATTTGCTACGTTTCTAAGTACATTACCATTGTTTGATGTTAATACATGTATATTAAAATAAATATTAACTTAATACACTTGAAAAACACAAAGACCAATTAAGATTACAGGTACTAAGCAATACGCATAAGTCTTTTTAAATTTAACTGTTTATGACAAAACCAGATCATATTTATCACATACTTGAATACATTCAGACTGCTGCGTAACAATAACATTTTTTATTAAAGGTTATATCTAAGAAATACCTTAAGAATCAGTCCAAGGTCTCCAGTGAATAACTTTGTTGCTGGCTCCTCAAAAGTCCACTCACCTACAAAATGTTCAAAACTTGTTTCAATAAAATAAGGAAAACTATACTTCTTTCCATCATTTTGTCAACCAAAACCAAACTATAACACATGTATTTAACACAAAGTGAAGAAAACTAAAAAAACAACTAGGGATGCACTTCAGCTAAGGCAAATAACAATGGTCCCCTCCAAATTGAGACAAAATCTAAAAGAAGTGCATCACAGGGCAAGGTAAAAGTATGAAATCTAAAATTCTAAAAACATCCAAACAGCAAGATGGGGGCATTCTAGTGGGCACAACGGCACTTCAAACAAATGAACTTTTAGTCTGCACATATCAAACACATTCTCAAGGGCACTATGAGAGGCCAGTTGTTCACAGTTTAATGGTAATTTATCTGTATTTAATTAATACAGATGAATTAACAGCCTGTGTCATTGGAAAGTTATGCTAAAGTTTATGAGGACACAAGGACACTTGTCACCCTTTGAGACAAAGTTGTCTGAAGGGAAGAATGACTCATTATTCTGTGTTAAAAATAATACTTTCTTGTTGCTGTTGTCACCCAATTTTTTTATTTATTTATTTAAATCAATATTTATACAGGGTATCCAGTTTAGCAAGGCTAGTTTAAATGGAACCCTGAGAAGACAGGAACGTTTAAATTATTTCAGTGAAAATAACCAACTGTTTCAAGCAAGATTTCCATAAAACAGAGGCTAACCATCATATTTTGAAATTTCAGCATCCACACCATCTTTTTTGGCTTCAGATTTCACCCACCTATGAAGAAAAAAGCAAAAAATTAAAAAAAAAAACTGTATCAAACCTATAAAATGATACTAAGCACATCAACACAGCAAGTGTATGGCAACAATCTCCGGGGCAACAACCAGAACTGGGATACAATTCATCCATTCACATTCAAATTGTATCAGTATACCAAAAAAAAATGACATGAAAGGTGTTCAAATGTTTATTGTCCTAAGGACATCATTACCTGCTCAAAAGTTTACTTTTGACTTGTCCAAAACGAAAAGGAAATTGGCTACCTTAAAGAGATTCAAGTACATTCATGTTCTCAAATCTCTGTTATTCTTAACCTAGCAGTGTGCAGGATGTTTGTCCCATGAACCTAGTTTAATGGCCTTATCTCCCACGAGTCTCCTGTAGCTCAATGGCAGAGCATCCGAACTAGTAATCGGAAGGTCTTAGGTTCGACTCCTGATAGGAGCACTCGGATTTCCTTTTTCTGATATTTGTTTTAATTAGTTTGTCTTCTCCCGATTCGTGTAAATAATTTTCATTGAAATGGATTTTTTACTAGCCTGCGGCTAGTCGGCTATCATTTGTCAAGCCGTCTGAGTGAACCCAAATCCATGAAGGACTACCACTCAAATGTCAGCACTCAGATCTCAGTACAGTGGCTAATAATAATAATACTTTATCAACTCTGTTGATAACACCAAACATTTGTTTCTACTCCCATGCCGACATAGCACCACAGTTTCTTTAGAAATAAACCCTCTTAACTTTTAAGAGTTTCTCAAGGTTTGTTGGAAAAAGTTATAGCAGAAGAAATATTGAGTAGGACTTTTAATAGACCTAGTCAGCTTTTACTAACTTTGTTGCCCCAAACTATTGTTGTTATATTGTGAATGTGACCCCTCCCATGAAATCTGTCAGTACCTGGGTCTTAGCTACAGTCATGGCTACCTTGTGCTAAAGGCTGATTGGTTAACTGGAACAATAAAATTTTCTTTGACACATCTGCTTCTAAGCAAGTACTCTTAACGCAAGTTGTTGATTCGACAGCAAATAAGAAATTCGTTATGAATGTTACACTTCTAATAATCATGTTTCAAAATAGATTATTTTCAACAGTATTGCAAGCTTAGTAATA
The DNA here is from genome assembly GCF_977016875.1 of Pavona decussata. Lineage (NCBI taxonomy): Eukaryota > Metazoa > Cnidaria > Anthozoa > Scleractinia > Agariciidae > Pavona > Pavona decussata. The sequence continues at coordinate 1,886,578 of NW_028145758.1, forward strand.
CTGCATTGTAGAGCCTGTAGACAGCAGCATCAAGCTTTATGGGGTGAACTCCCTTAGTTTACAGTGAAGAGTGGAATGTGTGCACCTGTTGCCTTTACAATGTAGGTCAGGAAGTTTACCCAGGTTTGTCATCTAAGACTTGATACAACTTCCTTGAAATTCAAAATTTGCCAGGACAATTAACTTCCGAGAAAAAGGTGATTTTTCCGAAAGGGGTATGTAATGAATCTCCCTACACAGAGTATTAAAATTTTCATTTTACATTTGGGTGGGTCATAAAACAACAAAGAGTGCTTTTCAGCTGTGCATCAACATAAACTTCGACTCATTTTTCGGTAAAATAAAAAAAACGTAATGCATTTCAAAGTATAAAACATGCAAAAAAAAAGTATAAGCTTACAAATCTTTAACGTTTGTGCGTGACTTTTAAGGCTTGTGTCAAAACTTGCTCAAACAGGCATGTAGTACTACACCTTGCATGCAGTGGATTTGCCACTGCACCCAAAATATTACAAATAAAAAGATGAAAACACTTTATATTCAGAATATTTTTAAAAGGTTACCTGCTTTCGAATTCGCCACGCTTTGCAAAAGGTTCTGCAAAGAAAACCGAGTCCTCGTGTTCTAAAGAAATAACTGGCGGTGAGTAAGCCTCAGTCTCGACTGCTTTCTTTTTTTCTTTAGCCTGTCAAACGAAAACAATTGAAGATAATTTAGCGTGAACATCTCTGAGGAACGCAAAAGGGATACTCCTTTTTCTTCTTACCTTATCTTCTGGCTCGTTTTCGCTGTCAACTTCTACATCATCTTCGTCATCATCGCCGACGTCTGCAGCCCATGCCAGACTACAAAGAAGAGCTACGAGTCCCAGGTATACAAGCAACTTATTTAGCCGCATGACGAAGAAATCTTCAGGTAAGCTT